>NW_028277044.1:2807142-2978214 GCF_059951505.1 Python bivittatus | reverse complement strand
CTATAATTTTGTACAGATCATGGGCAGAGATGTACAAGTGAGTATTGTCAATGTACTGATGATATTTAACCACATGGTGATGACTGACTTCACCCATCAATGGTTTCATGTATATGTTAAGTAGAAATGGGAAAAGCATTAAGTCCTGAGGCACCCCACAATGCAGGTGTCCAGGGCTGGACCTTTGCCTACCCCAACACTGTCCTTGGAAGAAGAAGAAAAGCCACTGTAAAACTGTGCCCCCAAATCGCTACCCCAATCAAGAAGGATACCATGACTGATGGTACTGAAGGCTGGTGAAAGATCAAGGACTCAAGTGTCTTTACTGTGCTTTTGAATTATTCCAGTGCATTCTAGAGAGAATCAACTCATTTGACCACTTATAGGTTATATACTGTTTGTAGCCATCTAGCACCCTGAGATGTCAATGGCAAATTTTGAAGGCATGAATTTTAGCCTTCTTTTCAGAAATAATATTGGAATGGGAATGGGAAGTAAGAAGTGAGTTGCTCCCATTCTGCCCTTAAGTTCTCTGTCAAATTCCCCAAATAAAATAAAATCTGAGCCATCCATCTGGTGACATCACTGAACAGCTGACTGTGGGTCTTCTAGCAATTGGGATACTGATTTGCATCTCCCAATCTTTTAGAAGTTGCCCAATCCTGCATTTAACTCTTCCTTTTTGGAATATTATTTTTGCATACCCCTCATTAATATATATATATATATATATTGCATTAGATCTCTTTGCTACATCTCTACTTGCATAGTATAAATCGCAGCAGTTTGGTCACTCTTTCCAATATGATTCTACAAGATGTATAGTATGTCTTGCATCAGGTTTGAGGCACCACTTTGCTACAAGTTACTTTCTTTTTCAATGCTTCAATTTTCTCCAGAGTATTTTAATTGAAACTGAAGCATTTATCAGGTGAGTGTTCTTGTTTATGACCCACCCATACCAACATCACTCAAACAACATTATGCACATCTTGACTTCTTCATGAACCAAAACTCTGATCATGTAAGAACCTGGTTTACATGGAAACCATTGTATGCATGATTATGAAGTCATGTTGAACATTCCACTGACTATAGGAAGTCACTGTTATTTGAGTGACATCAGTTACATGGTGAAGATTATATGAAGAGTTCATATAAAGGGTATAGCGATCAGGTGAATCTAGAAAGTCTTCCTCTTTGTCATGAACTGAGTATGCTTTCACCTTGTCTGAGGAGGAGGAGGAGGAGGAGGAGCAGCAGCAGCAGCAGCAGCAGCAGCAGCAGCAGCAGCTGTACATACTGGGCTTCCAATCCTGTACAGCCATCACTCCCCATAGTGGATATTTGGCATAGTAACTCTATATATGATCAACGTGTTCAGGAAAGAAGCCTTTCTACAGCTAGCAACCAGTCTTGACATGACATGGAAAACAATGTCTAATAATTATCATGAAAACGAGCCTCATGTAAAGGTGTAAAAGATTAGAGAAATAAGCATCTCTTCTAAGAAAGGGAGAGCTAATGATGTGCCTAAGATGGAATGTGACTGCTTCACACACACATCAATAACCACACGCATGCACACTCTCACACAAAACCTTGTAGTCTGATGGAAGACCAAGTGTTTTGTCAAGAACATGTGCATAAAGTCACCAACTGTTGAGAACCTCAGTGAAATTAGGATTTTGTTTTCACTGAATAAACTGCTCCAGGGAAGAGCAAAGGGAGCAAATGTCTGACAGAAAGGCCCACTTTGAGGATGATTTCTCTTTGAGACTCATTCATTCAAACAGCTGCTTTGGCTGTATGAGTCACTCAGGAGACTGATGCTGGTGGGGGAAAACGTTCCCGTCTCCTTTTCAACCCTGCAAAGGGAGAAACGTGTTCCTGAAAAGAGTCCACAGCTCAATTTTATTCAGTGTCTTGCTTAGGAAGGAAGTTTTCAGAAACTGGATGCTCTCTGGCAGTCCACCTAAATTGTCTCTGTGATATCCCACTGATTTTATGGTTACTGTGAAATACACCTCACAGATCAATCAAGCACCTCAGTAACTGGATAGCTGCTTTTAAACCACACATGGTTAGGGCTTCCGTCCTTCAGACCAGCCAGCACAAATTTGCAATGAACACTCCATGCGCAAGGTTTGTCACATTATTTGGTGGAGCAACTCATCTGGTATGTGTTTCATCCCGTTAGATTTAAAGCAAGAACTCCTTTTTTTTTTCTCCCTTTCTTTTTTGAGGAAAAAAAGTCATAGCTCCTCCCCCACTTTTTTTAAGTTGCATTCAATCTGAATAAGAGCTTCTGGGAACTTTACACTTTTATACTCTATGTGTAATATTGTATTTATTTTTAATTTAAAAAATTAATTTTAAAATATTTTTTCCTAATGGGCTTTTCTTTTCTTTTTTCTTTTTGGCCTTTACATCAGTGTTGACTCCTGGTGAGTGCCTGGACAAGTCCCTACAGTTTTCTTGGCAGGATTTCGGAAGTGGTTGGCCATTGCCTCCTTCCTAGGGCTGAGTGAGAGTGACTGGCCCAAGATCACCAGCTAGCTTCATGCCTAAGGCAGGACTAGAACTTATAGTCTCCCAGTTTCTAGCCTGGTGCCTTAATCACTACACCAAACTGTCTCTCATGGACTAATTTACTTGTGCTTTATTTTTAAACAGGATGAATATGAATATAAGACTTTTGAAAAACCAACAGATCCACAAAGATTTTCAGTTGTGTGTTCTGAATAACTACACTGATTATGAAAAGTTGCTTTTCCAGACTTTCATTGTATAATTCTGGAAATATCACACAATTAATTTTGCTTAATGTTAGCTTTTATTTGCACCTCCCCAGACCTTTATACAATCAGAACGCACTTGTACATCAAGCTTTTCTTTTTATCAATTTTAGGCTGCTGTTTGCTACTCGGGAAAATATAGAACATGTATTGTATTAGTGGGAATTGTACTCAACTGTGCATTACAACCATAAAAAAAAATGTTTCCCCCAAAATGTGCTTGAGAACAAAAATTCATTCTAGGAGAAATGCACATGAAAATGAATATCCAATATTCAAGCAGACATTTTTGAAAAATCCCAGATTAATACAGAAATGAGATGGTACAAATCTAAGGCTAGAAAAATGAGAAACTGAACAAAACTCAGGCTCACAGACTATTGCTTCCCTTTTCATTAATGCATTGATTAAAAACTAAAAGTGTGGAGCTGATGCAACTTTAGTTTTTGTTAATTGCATTATATGCATGCTCGTACAGCATGACAGACAGAGAAAGAGAGAGAGAGATCAATCAATCATGTAATTTATCCAAAAGGAATAGTGGGAAGCTAAAACTCAGTGCATGATGTCTCTCTGATAAAGCCTTCCTTGATAATTCTGAAATCTTTGCCACAAAAATATATCAGAGGGCTTAAATATGGAGATAAAAAGATATGCCTTTTTCCCTTTCACTTGGTCCTTTCTCAGACTCAGATTTAAGTGAAGATGCTAATGCTGGAATATGGAACAATATGGTTTATTTGTTTATTTGTTTGTGTGATGTGTATGCCCCCTGACTCCCAGGGACCCTGGGAGGTTCACAAGAAAACATAAAACAATAAAAACAATGCAACAATAAAAGAAGCAAAGCTGGCACAACTAGGCAGTAACAAAAACATACCCACTCCTTGAAAGGAACCACACCCATCCTAGGCAAAGTCATGGGTGAAGAGCCAGGACTTCAAGACCCTCTGAAATGCCAGCAGGGTGGAAGCCAGCAAATCTTGGGTGGAACCTCATTCCTGAAGGCAGGTGCTGAGAAGAGAGCCCGCTTCCAGGGTCTCGATAGATGGCATTTTTAAACTGAAGGAACCTAGAGGGTGCCAACCCTGCCACATCAAATTGGAAGGCCAGATACTATTGGAGATTGGTGGTTCTTCAGATAACCAGCCCTATGCCGGGTAGGGCTTTATAGGTAACAACCAGCACCTTGAATTGCACCAGGAAGCAAACTGGGAACCTTGCAGAGCAGAAATGTTATATGGCATATCAAAACATGCCCAACGGTGCTGCATTCTGGATCAGTTGAAGCTTTCAGGTGGTCTTCAAGGGCAGTCCCATGTAAGCACATTGAAGTAATCAAGCCAAAAGGTGACCAAGGTATGAGTGACTCTCTGAAGGCCCTCCCGATCTAGGAAAATGCACAACTGGTGCACCTAATGAAGTTGTGCAAAGGCCTTCCTGACAACAGCTGCCACCTGTTCATTGAGCAGGAGCTGTGAGTTCTGGAAAAAAACCAGTTTGTGCAAGACTCTTGAATGGGGAAATGCAACTCCATCCAAGGTTAAAGTTGGGGACATCCCCAGACTTCAGTCACCCAAACACCCACAGCCACTTGGTCTTGGTAGGATTGAGCCAGAGATGGTTCCAAACCCACACAACCTCCAGCTACTGGCACAGAACCTTGACAGCACCACTTGGCTGGCCTGAGTCAGACAATAAAATTGGGTATCATCAGCACTCTGATGATACCAAACCCCAAACTGGCAGATGACCTCACCTAGCAGTTTCATGTAGATATTGAAAAGGAGAAGGGGAGGGGGGAGAGTAGAGTAGGACCTTGGGCACCCAGCAAAGCAGAGGCAGAGGGAGATAGCTATATCTCCCACTCAACTAACACCAACTGCAGCTGGCCCCAAAGAAAGGAAGAGAACCACTGTAAAACAGTACCCCCAATCTCCAGCCCACAGAGCCAGCTCAGAAGGATACCATGTTGAGGTACTGAAAACCACTCAGAGATCAGGGAGCACAAGGACGGACGCACCACCTCCATCCCGGTTCCACCACAGGTCATTGACAAGTGCAACCAAAGCTGTATCAATATCAAATCCCAGCCTGAAACCCAACTGAAACAAGTCTAGATTATCTGTAAACTGTCCAGATGGCCTTTTTCTGAATACACAGAAGAAATAAGGTCTCTCTCTTTCAGCTTTTCAAGGTAATCCACACCAGGAAACCAAAACCATGAGTACTAAGACTATCTTCATTGCGAGGTTACAGTAACAGAATCTTCTAAGTCTGAAAATGCTTCTCCCCTCTGCTGCATTTATGGTCCAGAGAAGTAGGTGTCAGATTCAGCCTAGTACAGCCAGCACCACTGTTCAGTTCCACCACTGCTAGTCAATTTCACCGCCTCAGGCATAGGCGGGCAGGGAAGGGAAACAAGGCAAACCACAAGCTAATTGCCGGCAGCTGGCGGCAATTAACTCATGGCCGAGAGTGAATTGAAACTGGCAACATTGTAGTGCAGGCGGCTCCCCAGATGCCCCGGGCAACACTGATTTCAATGCTTCAGGAACACAGTGATCTGGAGGCAATCAGCGACCAGTTGGAACACGACTTAAGACACCCCATTTCATCCACCTGAGAAAAGCCCCACGACCACACCGACAACGCGGACAAAAGATGACGATCATGAGGACAATGAAACCTGACTGAATCTGCCATTAAGGAGAGGGGAGGGAGATCACAACAAGCAGAGGGGTGACTCGGGACAAGGGCAGGGGCAGAACCCAGGGTTGCTACAGGTCAAGGGGGGACCCCTATATAACACTGTAAGAAACCACACCAAGCCAAACCTGGCTTTGTCTATAACTGCTACACATTACACCTGAGTAAACTAGCTTTCATTCGAGTTCGTGTCTCACGAGGGTTATTTCCAGTGCCGAATGCAGCGAACCTTACACTAGGGAGGGTCAATTCTGAGATGCTTTCCCCATCCCCATTCCTGCTTCAGATTCAGATTTCTCTTATCAGACTATTGACTAGGCTGCAGCTCTTCCTCCATTAAGTTATGACACTGTACCAGGAATCTGGACATGGACAATTTCTTTGTGTGAATAAGGATAAGGCACTATATTCTAATCCTAATCTAGTTTTTAGAACAGGCTTAACAGCTATATGATAATAGCAGTGGTAATGATAGGGGAAAAGAGAACAATATTGGCAGAAGAGAAGCAGACACAGGGATATTTAATTAACCAAAAGATTTATAAAAGTTAATGTTCCTTCAGTTAAACCTGACTTCTGGTGATTTCAATAGACATGTCCATGCTTGGGAACAGTATGGAAGTGATTTGTCACTGCCTTCTAATCTACTATTCAGCTATGTGATTTCCTGGGGTCTCCCACCCTAATATTGACCAGGTTTGACCCTGATTAATCACATGGCTTGTACAGATACGTGTATCTTTTCTCCATTCCAATAAAATATATTTGTGGATGAGAGTTTGAGAACATAGAGGCAAACATGAAGAGGATAATTCTAAGTACCATTGTCTATTCGAAAATCTTTTTCAGCCTTTCTGCACTTAAGTTTTCATCATTTCTAGTATGGCTGTGTGGAAATTTTGTAGTCCAACACATCTGGAGGGCATAGGATGGGGAAAGGCAGTCCTGTAAAACATTAAAAAGTGAAATAACTTTATAAGCAAGATTCCAGAGTCTGGGGGAAATGGAGCTGCTTATAAATCATTAGAGACAGTGACATGGATTATCCAGTCACCTTTGGAAGAGAATCTGACGTGACACTTCTAACATTATAGTCCACATTTTTCCTTCTAAAGCAGGAGGAAAAACCAATTAAAGCCAGGCAGATCAAATAATTTATTTTGGTAATGCAGTCTGCCCAATCAATTTGTACATTAAAAAAATACTTAGGGGAAGGGGAATAAGTTTTACTGCAGATGAAACACTGAACCAAGCAAGCAATGTGTGTGCATGTGCGTGTGTGAAACATCTATAAATTCAGTCATCTATTCTGAAAAGCAGCAGTCTCAGCCAAAAGTCAGAGAAATTATGTTGAACTTTTTCTTCTTTGTAATTATAATAAAAGCTGTTGCATTTTGTGATAAGAATGAGGAAGAAATACTTTGAATTATTGGAAGCAGAATTGTTTCCAATGACTCTTGTAATATCTAGGAATTATTTATCCATACTTTTTGTGTACTGGTTCAAACTGCAGAGATATGTGTGTATTCCTTCCATATATAACTAACAATCCTTCAGATGATATGGGATGAGAGCATTCCCTGTATATTTAAATCTGGTTTAGCAGAGGAAAGAAGTTCACCCTCCTTATTTATTTATTTATTTATTTATTAATAAAATAATGGGCTGCCCACCTCATATACTGTACATGACTCTGGGTGGCTAACAATTAAAACACAGTAAAAATGTTTTTAAAAAAAAACAATTAAAAACAAGAGAAATAACTTAAGAATAGCAGCCAAGAACATTCACAAACACTCAAACTAACCATGAAATGGACTCATTCATGCTATCAGGGTCCCAAGCTTGATGGTAAAACCAGGTCTGAGTGCCTGATGAAAGGCCAGCATATTAGTTTTCTGTGAACAGTAATATTATTTCATAAAGGAGGGCTATGCAGTGGAGCCTTATATAAAATAGTCAAAGTGCTCTTATTCAAAGTTTGCTTTTAATATTGCTACTCTAAAGATCTGAGAAAAGCTTATAGCCTTGTGTGGTAGGGTTTACCTGACTGCATCTCTGAAGGCTCAGGTTCACAGCCCCATCCGTGAAAGGTGGGCTTTTGTTTCTTACTTTCAAAATAGCCATAGGGGTTTCTCTCTGTGTTTCAAAATCTTTTTTCTCACTTTAAGGAAGAGTATAAAGTATTTCTTAAAGGTCCTTTACTGCACATTCCTTCAAAATGAACTAATATGGAGGTAATGCAGTTTTCTTAGTGGTGCTTAATTCCCACAGTGGATAGAATCTATATACTGTAACTATGCTAGCAAGGACGAACTTTCCAGAGATGCTCCTAGAGATGCTCCTCGCTCCTTTTTGTTGGACCCTCTCCTCCCTGGCCCATCTGGAACAGTCGATTTCCCCTCTTGGTTTTCCTTCCCCAGTTGATTTTCTAGGTGATTTCCTCTCTGGGGAAAATCCCTCTTCCCAATGGCTGAGAATTGTCAATGGATAGTCCTCATTCCCTTGAACTCTCAAACTGTTCCTTGTTAGCTGCAGGGAGAGGGAGCTGGGCAAGGAGAAAAGCTTTGTGCCTCTTCTGTCTCTTGCCTCCTCATGCTTTGAAGCTTTGTCTCTTACTCCCTTTATCTCCCTAGACTGCCCCTTTCTTGGCTGGCCATTTCTTCTTTTTCCTAGCTTTTACTCCACTCCTTTCTCCTACCAGGCACAACTTTCTCACGTCAAGCTCCACAGTTCATTTTTAGACCTTTGCTGACTCCCAAACATATTTCCCTGCTTCTCTACCCATTGGAACAACCCTACCCTAGACAGAGGTCCCTAATTCCATTTTCCTTCATTATCTATCATTTTTTTCTGCATCAACAGCTCATCTCTTAAACTCTGTCTTTTATTTGCTCTTTCTATGAGTCCCTATTCCCTTTTTGATTTTAATTTCTTCCAATTATAGACTTTGGCAATCAGATTTTACTCTCTCACACACACTCCCAGAAAACTCCTACCAGTTTGTACCAAACTTTAACTCCAATGCGGCCATCCTGGTTGTACTTGCATATATTTAATTCAGGCCACTTTATATACTTCAGTTATATACTTAGCTTTGATATTTTTTCCTGTCTATTTTTCTGTAAGATTTTTCTTTGAACTCAAAAAGATATTATCCCACAGTGGAATCAACAGAGACTAACACAAGACTTTTCAAACACAAAAGAAAGCTCCGTACAGGATGCCAAAATACAATTTCTGGCTAAAGGTCTTAAGAAAGAACCTAAGTATGTGTTCTAACCTTTGAGGCACATGTGAAATGATCATTATAGCCACAGCTTATGAACTGTCCTTGATAGTTGAAGGCTGTTAGAGCCACTGATTTTTCCAGGACTCCAGTGATGCTCCTCCATCTCCAAATGCAGAAATCTAATTGCTTGCATTACCATTTCACCTAAAAATAAAGAACTAGTTTTTTGTCTCTTACCTAATTCAGCATTAAGCCTTGGAGCACTGTGATACACAGGTCCAGACCACCAGGTATCCTCACTGAAATAATGTGCTTTCACATGATTGTTTCCAATCTGAGACAGGAGGTCAAATATAAATAGTATGCCACCTAGCTATATGATTCACTAGACAACCCATGACCCCTTGGGTCATCATTTCAGAGATAAATAGAGAAACAGAATGACCAAGGGCAAAAAAAAAAAAGTGGGAGTGTGACCGACTTATGACTTTCTGCCAGTTTCCCCACTGACTTTGCTTGTGGGAAGCTGCAGGAAGCGTCAGAAATCTTCCTTTCTTCCATCTTCCCTCCTTCCCTCCCTTCTCTCCTCTCACTTCCTTCCTTCCCTCCTCCCTCCCTCCCTCTCTTTCCCTTCCTTCCTAGCAATTCCTAGTAAATATATTAAAACTTATTTGTTAAATAAAACTTTCTGTGGACATTGTAGCTGTTAGTACTGTGAATGCTTTTCTTAATATATTATTACTGTGCACATTTCAGTTATTATTATGATTCTTGTAATCTTGGATCTCCATTAGTTTGTATGATTTGGCAGCATATCGATCAATACCATGAATAGGATTTGCTAACAGTGACCATTTATTATTACTTAAGGTTACCTATCTAGATTGCAAATGTTGTGACTACCACTAAATGGCAGCAGAGAGACTCATATTGTAACACTATGCTGCCTTCTAGTGGTCATAGGATTCTTACAACCCAGAGCTGGTAATTAAAATTTTTAAACTATATGAAGACTGGATAAAATAATAGGCATAGTACGACCTCAGTTAACGTTGTTGTTCAATCTTATTCCCTATGGTAGTTATTTTAACTCTAAAGCATTCTTAAGGTAGGGGTAATTTAGAGTTTCCAAAACTATCCTAAATTGTGGCTGCACAATACACAGTTTCTAAGAAAGATTCTAGGAAATGTGTTTCGGTGGTAAATTTGATAAAATGTATCTCATTTTCTTCTGTGGTAATGAGGAATATTTTGAAGAATGTCTAAAGTTGGAGTGTAAGTAAACTATACATAAATGTTTCTTGACAAATGACTGCAATATCAAGTGATGAGTTGCATGAACTTGACCCTCTGTTGAGTAGAAAATTTACTTGGCTCTTCTAAATGGGACATCTTCCTTTCACACATGGTGGAGCTAGATGTTATGGGAGCTGTGTCATTGCTCCTGAAAATAAAACCCCCATTTTACTTGCTCCACCTATTTCTAGTAATATATCATAAAACACAAGGCGAAATCATTATGTTGCATTAGCAAGCCCCAGCTGATAGTGGGCAATGAACCATAGAAGGGAGGGAAAATCTCAGAGAAAGAAGGCAATACATTATGCTTCTTAACTACATGTAGCCAGAGAAAGAAGTGGATTTCAGCAACAACTTTAGTAATATCTAATTTTATCCAAAGATTGAAATTCTATTTTTATATGAGGAACACGGAAGCTTCATTGTTAGGTCCTTATTATTTTGAGCAGATAATGAAACACGATGCTTATGTTTGTGCTGTTCTTTAATTAAATCCCAAAGAAAGAAATATTTTCATTGGCTTCTTCAAATTGGGAAATATGGAAAGCCAGGGAGGCTTCAGATTAATGATAATTTATGGAACAGAAAACAGCAATACTGACAATAGCACTTTCAGCAGCAGCAGCAACAAAAACAACAGCAACAAATCTCAAATAGCGTCAAGAAAAAATGACAAGGAATTCTCAAATGCCCTAGGAATAAAGTTGAAAATCAGAAGTGTCTTTCACAGGAGAGGAAAATACTTGAGCAATTACAAGAAAAAACATTTTGGAACAGCAATATCATAATGATGAACCTTCACATTTCAGCCAATAAAGATATGCACCATTTTCTTATTTCAAACACGTTATCACATTGCCTCCTGGATTTTGTTTGAATTAAGGACCAAAGGCATGAGAAAATGCAGAGGTGTCATTGAGAATAAGGGAGCAGCAGCCAAAATGGTGTAGAACTCAGAAATGGTGACAATGGATTCTGTGTTTGTCATTATACTTCCTTCCCCCCAATAGTTGAAGACTAAGAAGACAGCTTCATCTTAAATATTCCTTTTATGGTATATGAGTTCCACTGGTGAGCCACAAGTTAAGGACATGTGTAATACAATCCAGAGGACTTGCCTCTTCGTTGTATTAGCACTCCTTGTCCCCAGAGTAAGGTCCTCACAAGTATACAACATGATCTTCTCCCTATACAATCATTTTTCCTTGTTGGCTTCAGGGGACACTTAAGGATATATTTTGAACTCTAGGGTCATGGGGAAAATTGTTGGGTGGAGGAAGGGTAATGAAGTGATTAAAAACTACTTTAATTCTCTTCCAGGAGGATTTGTTTCCTTGCCCAAATTGACTTCATCTGGAGGTGGTTTTCCATAGGAACAAAACCATCTTCCATGTACATGAAATGTTATGATGCCCTATGTATATATATATATATACATATATATATATGTGTATATATATATGTATGTGTATATATATATGTATGTGTGTATATATATATATATATATATATATATATATATATATAAGAAATCAAAGAGCATCTTAAAACAAGACACTTTAATAGTATAGCTTTATTTATTATGCACAGCACCACAGGTCTTCTGTCTCCCATGGAGTTGACACTGTGAACAAGGCAAGAGAACAGCAGACCAGATGTTTAGGAAGTGTGAAGAAATGTATGAACAAATGGAAGAGATTATCTACACAAAGTCTGCAGGATGGCACAAAATCAATATACGTTATCTTTGAATAAATATCTAAATTGTGCTTGCAAATGTAAATAGTTTGTTTTGGCTCTATTTATTTGCTCCTCAATTTGCACTGTTCTGATATTCAATTCTCCTTGCTTCCATACGATGCAGTTATGTGAAAATAAATGCACACGGATATAGCTGATACTGGATTTAAGGTCGGTGTAGCTAAGTTCCTAGCTGTCCCATTCCAATATAATGATAATCATGCAATAGCAGGGACAAAATCAGTGTAGCTTATATAAAAAAGAAGACTGATATAAATTACAAATATTTTGTTGTTATTGATGTTGCTATCACCACCACCATCAACTCATTTTTTTCCAGCAGTTCAAAAAGGCTGAAATGCCACACTATCCCCTATGGTATCCTCACCCCAACTTTACAAGCCTGGATCTCCCCAGTTCTACTCCAACATTCTATCCAAATTATCTAATTTAAGCTTACCTTTTCAGGTAGTTTGAGGACAGGTATTTCTGAGTTAATAATACTTTAAATATAAATACTCAATAAATTATTATACTCTTACATAGTAATATACAATAATATAACAGTTTCGCATAGTTTCAACCACCTTTCCAGTATCTTTTGACATTGATTGGTATCCCCCTTCCTTCTAATATTGAACTTTCACTAAAATGTAAACAGAAATGGAGTCAGTGCAGTGTAGTGGTTCCAGTGCTAGACTGACCAAGATCAAATCCACCCTCATCCAAGGAAGTTCACTTGGTGATTTTGGCCAGTCACTTTCTCTTAACCCAACCTCTCCAACCCTCAAGGGAATAAAATAAAGAGAACCCCACATTAGCTGGAGATGGAGACTGCAGCCATGAAATTAAAAGACACTTGCTCCTTGGCAGGAAAGCTATGGCAAACCTAGACAGCATATTAAAAAGCAGAGACATCACCTTGATGACAAAGATCCACATAATCAAAGCTATGGTTTTTCCAGTAGTAATGTATGGCTGTGAGAGCTGGATCATAAAGAAGGCTGAGCGCTGAAGAATTGATGCCTTTGAACTGTGGTGCTGGAGAAGACTCTTAAGAGTCCCCTGGACTGCTAGGAGGTCAAACCAGTCAATCTTAAAGGAAATCAACCCTGACTGCTCATTGGAAAGATTGATAATGAAGCTCAACCTCAGACACTTTGGTCACCTAATGAGAAGAGAGGGCTCTTTGGAAAAGACCCTGATGCTGGGAAAGATTGAACGCAAAAGGAGAAGAGGACGGCAGAGGATGAGATGGTTAGATAGCATCACTGAAGCAGTGAGCATGAAACTGAGCAAACTCAGGGAGGCAGTGAAGGACAGGAAGGCCTGGCATGATATGGTTCATGGGGTCACGAAGAGTCGGACACGACTTAATGACTGAACACCAACATGTTAGCCATCTTGAACTCTTAGAAAAAAGTTAAGATCTAAATATAAATATAGCAAAAATGGGCTAGTAAGAAACAAGAGGAACACAATGAGGATGCATAGGAGAGCACTAAGGCTTACAAAGTAACTAGAAGAATGAAAGAGGCTATCTAATGAAGCCTAAACAGTTAAATATGTGGACCCAGCTTGCTCAATAGACCTTGAATATTAAGTGTCAGATGGAAAAAAACATTCCTAGAAAACTGGGATGAGGTGGTCTGGAAACTAAATTTGATAGAATGTGCACCAAAAATCGATCAAATTCCTGAATTGATTCAAAAGCATTTAATATGATGCACAAACTTAACATTGATTTGATTATTCAGTTTGACTGGATCATCTTTGAATCACAGATAAAAAATTGAAGCTTCCTGCAGTTCTAATCATACTAATACTATGATTAGATATATACATCTAATCACCTCTCTACTTCTGTTTCTGAACTTTCAAAAGTCCTGTCAGACATATTCCCTCAAGATGGGATATAATGGACCTGTGGGAAGGCAGAGAGGTTGTGGATTGCTGAGCGATGAAAAATTAGTCTTCCCTGCTTCCATGTTTTTATCCAGAAGTCTGAAGGTCAGCTATATTTGAGTTTTCCTGAGTGCAGTATAGAGTTCCAATGATATCGGAACCCCTTTGTTAGGGATCTGGGTTGTGGTGAGACCTGTGCTTCAGTTCAACCCAAATGCAAGTAGAGCTCTCCTATACGGTTCCAGAGAGGAGAGATTTCATGGAGTTCTCTTCTCAGTCCTCTGTACCTTCAGCTGAAGGTGAAGTGTTTACTAAAATCATTCCCCTACCAAACCAAAAGAAAAACAGAAAAGGAGGGTGGAATTTGCTTACTAAAGCCCTTGATATTTTACAATAAATATTCTGGAGGGAAAATAATTTGAAAGCTATATTTTCTAGCTTTGGAATTGTGTGCCTTCCTTCATATAGGTTTTGAATATGCACATTTGGAGCTGGTAGCCTAGCCTTAAGCAGATCAGTCAGAGAAAGGCTTTGGGGTGAGATGAACACAAAAGCCCCCTTATTCCCAGATAGGACCACTACAAGTATACAGCGGTTCCATGTGTCAGATTCAGCCAGCACGGCACGGCCAATGCTGCTGTTCAGTTTCACTGCCCCTAGTCAATTTCACCGCCTCAGGCACAGGCAGCAGAAAAGAGGAAGTCGGCAAACCGCAAGTCAATTGCCGGCAGGTGGCAGCCATTGACTCAGGGCAGGAGCGGATACTTTGTAGCAAAACCGGCTTCCCTCGAGCACCCCAGGCAACGCAAACCGCAATGGCTCAGAAGCGCAGCAGTTGGCAATCAATTAAGGAGCCCCAGCTTAGCCTGCAGAAGAAAAGCCCAACGAACTCAACAACCCCACAAACAAAGGACAGCAATCAGGGAGACAAAGGAACATGGCTGAATCTGCCATTTGGGCGAGGGGGAGATTTCCGCAGCTAATCAGTAACTAGGCAACGGGGGAAAGCACGGGAAAAAGGGGTAACTCCGGGTCAAGAAGGGAACCTTATAAAACCACTGTATGCAACTGTGCCAAGCTAAGCCTGGCTTTGTTTGTAACCACCTGTGTCACACCCGAGTAAACTTCTTTGACTGAACCTGTATTTCATGGGAGTTTCATTCAGCGCTGAATGTGGCAACTCTTACACCATGCTGTCTGGAGCTATGGACAAAATCCTGTGCTTGAAGGCAAGAATACCTTACCACATCACATTCAAGTCCCATTTATTATTCTATATACAGAACTGAGGCATGATAACATGATGAACCCAGAAGCTCCTTGTACACTTCCAAACATCTGATTGGCCCCATTTTCATCTTTCTTTCTTTCTTTCTTTCTTTCTTTCTTTCTTTCTTTCTTTCTTTCTTTCTTTCTTTCTTCCTTCCTTCCTTCCTTCCTTCCTTCCTTCCTTCCTTCCTTCCTTCCTTCCTTCCTTCCTTCCTTCCTTTTTTCTTTTCTTTTCTTTTCTTTTCTTTTCTTTTCTTTTCTTTGATTATGAGTGCTGTATATTAGCCATTTCCAGTTTATTTAAGGCTATGGCATAACTGCTCTTTCAGCATCTTTGCAGCCATCCCTATTGCTTGGCCATGCATTCCATTCAGTATGATCTTTGAAATGAAGGCATATTAGCTTTCGAAGTCATTCAACTTGTGAAACAAAGTCTGTTCCCTGATACAAATAAAGCCATACTTGGCTCCTGGTCATATGTCTATGTCTATTAAATTTTCTTGGAAAGAGTACAAAGGTGGCTTATTTTGCTTTTTTCTGTGACTTACTTCCTTCCTTCCTTCCTTCCTTCCTTCCTTCCTTCCTCCCTCCCTCCCTCCCTCTCTTCCTACTCTAGACTATAGCCTTGGGATTGGTGGCAGTCCCCCATCCTAACCAGGTCCTAACAAGATCTGACTTATTTTGGGGAGGATCAACCAAGAGAGCAGCTTGATGCTGCCACCTACTTGCTATAGGTAAATGGAGGAAATTGCTAGAGAACAGGGAAGTGGATCCTGAAAAATAGTGTGTGTGTATGTATGTATGTATATATATATATATATATATATATATATATATATATATTAGAATTTTCCAATAAAGCATAAGGAATTTTAAAAAGAATAAGAAAACAAAGAGTATAGAAAATAAGAGATGAAAAAAGAAAGAAAACAGAATTATGATTTCTTCCATTCTTTGTATTGAGTAATTGCCCTTATCTTTTCTCCTTCCTCTTTGACCCTTTTTAATCCCCGCTCCTGAAAGATAGTATTATGTATAAATTTCCCTCTATACTGAACTGACACAATTGTCTTTTCCCAGAGATACTAGAAAAAGTGCAGTTCAGCTTCACTGAGTAAAACTATTTTCATATTTTGACTGTGCATGAAGCTGTGGGACAGCTTTTTGTAAATACTGCTATCTCTCATCTGAAGATTTCAGTTTTTGCATCTATGGGATTAAAGGTTGAGCAAGAAGGCAAGCTGGATTGGTTCTCAGTGCAAATACAGGCTAATGCCGTATTTGTTGTATATGCACACTGAATTAGTCATTGCATCCACATCCTGAAAGTTATCTGGCAGAAAAAACATAGCCATAAAAGCTCTCCTTTCAGTTGCTGACAAATATTTCTGGTTTGAATATAGTTATTCCTTTAACTGATCATTCCTTGCTCTGTTTCTGAGCTGCAGAAGAGTCCTCATCCATTCCGTTCACATTGATAATTGTCATGTTAAATCATCTGGCTGCTAGCTAAACAAGTGGAACACTGTATGCATACGAATGTCACTACATAACCTTGATTCTCAGCAATGATAACTTTGTAGAAATGCTGTGCCCTTGGCTAGCCAACCAGTATGACATTCTGATTAGCAAGGATAGAAGGAAATGGCAAAGAAAAGGGACTGGATTTTCAAGGATAACATGTATGATGCTATGATTGACAGTATTCTCTTTTCTAGTGGAGCAAGAACATCCAACAATACCTGTAGGATACAACTTGTTCATCCCACACAATCTCTGGAAGCTTATCTAAGTCTCAGTTGTTCAGTTGTTAATGTTATGTTTCGGCACTATAATGGTGACAGAGCACACAAAATAACTTTGAAGCGCTAGATACAGTGCCTGACAGCCACAAATCAAAAAGCGATAGTGAGCAAATCACAGGCTTATCAACATGTGGAGGAGCAACCTGAAGATGTGGTAATTGGAGTGTCAAGATGTCTACTGAAAGACCACAATCAAATCTTTTCTTGCCCATGCACAAACGAGTTGACCTTGTCACTGTTTCTTAGCCTGGCCAATCTCATAATGTCATTCTGAGAAGCTTGAGCAAGGTATTGTAAAAATCAAATCATTTTCAGTCCTTCTTTGTTTTCTGAGGGTGTGTGCCCTATGGTTCACAGACTTATCCTACTTAGTAAATACCCTATTTTACAGAAAACATCTTTATACAGATATTATTAGGAGGATATATATTCCAGGGGCAGGTGGATCCTTTAAATGCCCAAAGTCTACATAACATTTCCTGTTGGACAAGAAAGGCAGATGGATTTTTAAAGTTTTGCTGGTGGATGACAAAATGGAGAAGTTCTGCTTCAAATCCCCATACATTTTGAAGCACTTTTTTGAGAACCAAATTCAGAGCATAAACCCAGCCCTACTTGAAAGCAGGATGCAGGGTGGAATCCCACCACAACATTGCACAGACATGATGGGAATCTCTACCATCTACCATAGATGGGTAGTAAAGTGTCCAGAACACAATGAAGATTAATTCCTTCCTATTCTCCTGGACCCTCATTTCCACTCTCCTGTGTTCCTATTTTATTTCACCCAAGATGTCCTGGTTTCTTACCAGCTCCCTCTCTGGCCATGGCTGAAGCCCAAACCTTGGTTGAAATAGTATATTTCCTTTCAAAAAGTTAATCAATGAACTATTTCCAAAACTACCATGTCGGTAGCCTCTTGATTCCATCATGGTACCATCTCCTATGTTGGTAATGTAACATGGGTAATAGGATTCTGAGAATTACAAATGTATACCTCTCCCTACCATAGAATGGAGAACAGTAGATTTTTTTTTCTGTATGCGCAAGAATTTGAACTGGATGAGAATGAGGCTATTCAGAAAGTATCAGTATTTCAAACAGCCACTCTGGCCAGAGTGTGGCAAAATCAGAGGAGCAGCAGCAAAAAGCTTAACTATCTAATGTAAGAACAGCTAAGCAAAATGTCATCCTGCCTCGCTCTGAACTAAAAGTAGAAAAATTTGGAATGCTCTCAAATCCATGACAGCAAAGACATACACATGTCAGAGACAGAGCCTGCAAATCCACCTTAGAAAGAAGTAGAATCAAACAACCTGAAATTAATTTAAAAAGTTGGAAGAGCAATAAGAGAAACACAACACAATTACAAATATATTTCAAAGATTTGATCAGATTGGAATACAGCACTCATAAATCTTTGCTCCTGACCATCCTGCTACCTCAGCCCTCAATATAATGGCATACTGTCATTTATAAGCCTGATTTATATTTTGGTTTTGCTTGGGTGTATATTTTGTCTTCTTTTTTTCTTCTGTTGCCTATGATCTGGTTTTGGCTCTTGGACAACTTATTAGCTATTATGTGCTTCTCCTGCTATTGACAGCAAGACTCTAGCAGCACATTTCGGCCTTGGGACAACCATACCATACTCTGAAAGATGGATCCTTGGGTCATTTAACTCCAAGAATTAAGGCATCCTTCAGCCGAAAAGCATGTTCTCATCAGATCTGAAAATTAATGGATGGATCAATTTGGGTGACTTCATCCATGGTTAATAAATTAGATAAATGGGTGAGGTTGATTCTAGTCATCAAGCCACCGATGGAGGAAAACCCTGGCATATTCCAGGGTTAGGGTTAGGGTTAGGGTTATAAGCCTTTGATAACCATAGGATACTGCAACTAGACTTCTTTCTTTAGCAGCCATGAAAGAGTTTTCCTAACTATTCATTGGCTTGGTAGAAGCATATGTCTACCAAGGATCTATGTATCCTTATCAACCACATAATGAGATCAGCATTTGAGCAGCAGTACAAGGTAAATGCTACCTTGGGGTCTGTTAGTAGAAATATAAAGTCCAATTCACAGAAAATAAGATTGCATTTAAAATATTGTGTCCAGTTCTGGACATCCCAGTTCAAAAAGAATAGTGACAAATTGAAACCAAAGTTCAGAGGAGGTCTACTGAGGTGGTGAAAGGTATGGAAACCAAGCCTATGAGTAACAGTTAAAGGATCTGGATATGTTAAACTTACAGAAGAGATGATTGAAGAGAAATATCATATCAGTCTTCAAGTAGCTGAAGGGTTGTCACACAGAAAAGGGAGTGGACTCTATTGCCCCAGAAGACAGGAAGAAAATCAGTGGGCTAAAAGTCATGTAAGTAGGTTCAGGCTAGACATTTAGTCAGCCAGGTGCCACATGAAGTGGTAGGTTCTCCTTCTTTAGATGTCTTTAGACAGAAGCTAGGTGGTCATCTATCAGAGAAACTCTAGTTGTGGGAAGCCACAGAGATGATCTTGGGGAAACCATCCAGAAGCCATTAAAAGAACAACAGGAGCAGAAGCTTGTGTTGAGCCCAGGGAGGCAGGAAAGTGTCAGAAGGCACCTCAGACTGGCTCCTCTTGACTCCCAGGGGTATAAGAGGAAATGAAAGGAAAACTTGCAAGATTCTGTTACTATAACCTATCTCAATAAACCATTAGTTTTTCTGTGGAGCCCATTTCCTGATTGGTCTACTTCATAGAAGTGATGCTTGTGGATTCTGCACTAGGAGGTGGGTTGAAGTAGATGACTGCTAAGATGCCTTCTTGAAAATTCCTTCACCAACACCACTAGGGACATTCCAGAATCATAACAGAAGCCAAGTACAGCAACTCATCTTATTTCTCTCTGTGCATTTATTTCTCTACCTCCAAGGAATATAGCTATATCTCTATATCTCTATATCTAGTACAATGATGCCATTTAGAACTGGGATGTGATATACAGTTGTGTCCTTCCCTGGGCTAGAACAATAGCCATGCTAGCCCAAGAAAATATGCACTGAGCTAAGGAGGCATCTTATCTTTCCTGGTGTTGGCATAGCTAAAGAAAACTCATTTCTTTAAAGATGTATCAACAGTTTAATGTGAACGAGCATGACCCCACTTTGAAGCACCTGTTCAGCTTCAAATCAAAGTGTGCCACATCCCAATTTAGTATCCTTGATGACTCTGCGTGTAAACAGCTCACAGGACGTGATACATCTTTTTACATATGCATTTTTTAAAAAATTTAATTGAAACATCATCGGAAGACATAATAATTATACTATGGTATTAGTATATTATAGTATAAAATATACATAAGTATTGTACTGTCAAATGAGAATTTTCATTAAATCGGACATGCCGTCTCATCTATGCATATATTTTAGTTGGCATTTACCTGACCCTTATACTACTTAGCGGGGGGGGGAGGTCATTTTATTCTTAACTGTTGAAAGGGAAAAATTCATTTATTTATTTGATAATACAATAGTCCATGTTTCTATTTTGAGCGATAGACTTCAGCTATATTTGTGAAATACCGCGGATATTCTGTAAGTAGGATGTAGTGTTCCTGGAATCAGAGCATTGTCACTCATAATCTCTGTAGCTGTATAACAAAGAAACTATTCCTGGTCTGAATTTTGTAATTTCATAGTTGATGGTAGAATAATTTCTTCATAATCATAGATGCATCTGGTGGATCCTATCTCCTATAAGGTTTTCCCATAATTTTTAACAAAATACATGCTAGATCTTAGTAGAAGTTATTCAAGTAAAATGAAAGACACCAGTCCAGAGAACAGGCAGCCTACTTATTTACATGCCACCAAAATGTCTTACTTGGAAGTGTTTCAACTTGTTTATGTCAGAAAGATGAAAATATTAACAAGAAATAGCTTTCATGTCAGGTTTAATTCTGAAAATGGGCCAGTTCATCCACTAAGGTCACTGTTTAACTGGGGTTGCAAGTTTATTATCCTACAAACTCCTTCTTAGGGATTTAGTCAAATAAAACAAGGTATTGTATAAAATGCACGATTAGTTAAACCTGAACAGGGCAGATTATATTCTACTACCACCCCTGAAAATAGGTCAAACCTTTATTAATAAAAAAAAAAAAGTGAATGAAATATGTAATCTCAGTGTGCCATCTGTTGGGCTCAGTACTTTTCACCTTGCTATTTATCTACTGTGAATGATAAGGAACTCTTACTTTGCTCTGAAAAAAATCCACTGTTTATCTCTGTATCTTTCTTTCGCTCTTTTGACTCCAGACTGTGCAAGAAGATCAGGATGGAGGATTTATGACTGTCTAGATGTTGCTGAACTACAAGTCCCAGGAACTCTCGTTGTTGGCTGGGGCTGCTTAAGAGCTGTAGTTCAATGAGGACCCAAAGCTTTAGCAACCTTCCTCTTCAAGTCAAGCTGTAGTAGCAGTGGTATTAGTGTGTTGGAGGGGGACTTGTTGTGGGAACAATGTTCAACAAGAACCAGCTTGTTCCTGTCCCTTCACACATTCCAGCTTAAAACTGGAAATAAACCTATTGCTATTTATTACCTTTCATTTACAAATGTAAAAGTAAGAGCATTTATTTATGAAAATTGCAAATTTCTAATATCCAGTCAAGAAGGTTCTGAAGATATAAAATAATTTAGAAAGTATTCTTTGCTGAGATTGGCTGGAATGATGATTTTATCATCCCGACTTCAAGGCTGGCAATGAAATTGTTCCTAAAGACATGTTGATGTCAAATTCACAAGGGTCCTAAAGCAAGAACCTACAGTGCCCACAGATGCTTTTATCTTCTTTTTCAAGTCACCCAATGACAATTAAACAATGCTAAAAAAAAAAAAAGGCCTCTCCAGATTCTCCCCAGATTTTTTGCAACTGTTCCATATTGTAATGGATTATGCCAAGAGGAGTTTACATATTACAACCTGTTCTCTTTTCTCTCTATAATCCACTCTAATTATTGCTACAGATGTAATTTCTGTTCTTGAATGAAGGGCAGAAGAGAAAGTTGCATGGCAAAGTGAGTGGGGACAACTCTAGTTTAAAAGCATGCAAGCAAAGAGTGGTTGGCACAGCTAGAAACTATTGCTTAGTGAAGATTGTCAAAGAAGTAGGTGACCAAAAATACACACCTGGGTACAGTCATGTCTGATATCTCTTTCTAATGCCAAGAGCAGTCTCCATCAATGCCATCAAAGGAAACCAAGTGTTTAATTCCTCACATCTCATCTCAGGTGACCAGTGTTAACTTTCAATCCCATTTTGCATCCAGTCAAATTGGTCTCAGTATTAGTAGCCACATCCAGGAGACTAACAAGTAAAGTAAGCCCAGCAGGATTTCTGAAAGATTTGCTACTATAAAAGTGCAAAAAGCAGTGACTTGTAGAACTACATAGGAGACTCAGGTTTCTATTCACAGGCATTCCCCCTGCCCCATTTCCTCTGAAGAAAGCCATTTGAATTACCTTAATGTGAAAAGATTCCTACTGACTGAGCATCCTGACACCCCCCTTCCCTTTAAAGTAACATTATCCTTTATGTATACAGGCTGATACGACAGATTGCTTTCACACATTTTTCCAGCTTCACTCCAGGAGGTTCTGCTTTAGCAATCAGGAATAGATCTATATATCCATCTTTATGCCTCTCTACCTAAACGTGCTAATTAATTTTTGCCACAAGTAGCAGCACTACTTTCAAGGGGCATGAAGGGGGGGGGGATTGTCTGTGCCAAAGTTGGTTTGGTTTGTGTTGTCAGAAACCCCCTTATTGTGTCTTCTTAAATAACATTTCAGAACCATGGAGCTGGGAAGGGACATGGTGGCCATCAAGCCCATGTCCTGCTCAAGGCAGGAATCCAACTGATATATCCCCCTTGAACACCTCCAGTGAAGAGGAACCAAAACTGTCAGGCTGACTTTTCATAAAATATTCAGTTTTCTAAATTAGATCACACCTTATTTCAGTTAATGATAGTCAAATGTTACGTTATATAAAAACAGCTGGCAGGGGAAGGCCAAAATTAAAAAAAAAATCTAAACCTTCCCAGGGTGCTTTGTGACTGGCCTTGCCTGATTCTTGCTTTGTCTTTGCAATATTTATCAGGTTTTATCAACTTTGATTTTGTTTTGTTTCTCGCCTATCTTGACAACAATTTTATGAAATGCCCTCAAAAATCCACAAGAGTTTGCTGGTCCCCAAGGAGGCTTTCCCTCTGTTACAGTTTAGCCTCAGCCTCATTTAACATGATTGTTTCATTGAATTGCAGCCCTGTTTGGATTTTTCCGATATCTCATTCTAGACTGTCGTGAGAGAAATTTTTTATAGGGAACTAAACTCTGAATGAATGTTTCTATGACTGAATCAGTGAATGTATTTGACAGGGAAACCATGAGGGAATTTACTGTGTACCAGAGATGCATTTAACCTGTCTGACATGACCTGCTTGGATAATTCCCACCCTTTTTTTCCTCCCATGAATTATCCTTCTGTTACTTTATAATAGACAAATACTGGATAAATATCCAGCTTTGAAAATGTATATACTTGTAAATGATTTAGTGTTCACAGCATGACAGAAGAAGACACAAAATAGCTTGTTTTCTAGGAGGTTCTGTTGCAGAAAAGAAATGACAATAGGGGTATTCAAGAAATTCAACATTTTCAGCTTTTGATACAGGCTGACCTGATTTGCACCTCTCGGACCATAGGCCGATCAGAATTCAGCTTTTCATCAGAGGTGGTGCCACAACGATAATTAAATTAAATTAAAATATATTTAAAAATCATAAATTGGGCCTTTTTTTTTCCTTTTTTCCTTTTTTTTTTCTGTGCAGGTTGTTTTAATGCAGATAAAACAGGCAGGACAATATGTGAAATTGACACAAGTTGCAAATAAAATAATCTGAGGACTGGAAGAAGTCCTTTCTTCAGGAATGCTTATAACATCTGGGTCTTTTTAATTTAGGGGAAAAAAGGGCAAATACAAGGAAAAAGGGACATGACTGAGGTTTTTATAAAGATTTGGGATGTAGGGAAACTTTTTTCTCCTACTAATACGAGATTCTTTGCTATAAGTAGATATATTTTGAGTGATGAGATAGATAGGATCAGGTTTAAAAAAAATATATGTTAGTATAAACAGTATTCTCTAAGTGGGAGAAGTAAAAAAAAGTCAAAAAGTCAAGGTGGCAGCTGTGACTATGCCATCTATGCCCTGCCCCTTTTATAAGCACATGTGCAAAAGGGCAGTATTTCAAGGACTATCTGGATATATTTCTACTTAGTGTAAGCCTACATCTGGAAAGTATGTGGGCAATAGCGTGATCTCAGAAACCAGGGAGGAGACTGAACCAAACTCTCAGCCATTTTTAGTGCCTAATACAGCACTTTCTTTATTTATCCCTTATGACTAATAGAATAATTTTTCTTTCTTTGTATCAATTCACGTAGACTGATGTCCATGATACATTCAGCTTGAAGAATGTGCTTCCTCTGTACTGAATTTTGATTTGTGTCGGGGAGGGGGGAGTGCTGTGTGCCTGAACACATACTATTTTGAACACCCTTTGCATTGCTTATGAGTTTGGAAAACATTTCAAGTACAAAACCGTGATCACTGACCTTGAGTCAATGTGAACACAAGAACTTTACTGGATATGAACATGAATTGCCTTTACATTGCCAGGAGATTTGTTTCACAAATCTATTACAGTTTGATCTAATTTTTAATATGGGTAAATCGGTTAAGCTGCTTTTCCGACAGACACTCTCCAAACAGCTAGCAAAAAATGCGTAACAAAATTATTACTACTAATGAAAGACATTCTCTCAGTTATCGCCAATTGCTTTCTCCTCTCTGATAGATATTATATACATTTATAAATAATTATATAAAGGAACCTGAGGTGAAATTATGCCCCTCACATTTTTTTTTCCCTTTAAGAGTCAGATTTGCAGATTTGATCTGACATGTGTACAGTATTAACCAGCTACAGGAGAAATTACGGAAAATTCTACACCCCCTTTCCAGAGTATGCAGTGGCCTTTCAAAGTGCAGATCATGATATAAAGAGGATCTTTGAACATATATTATCAGCTTTCATCACTGGCAAATGAAACAGCTTCTCTGAACTCTAGACAATGGAAGTATCTTTTGCACCAATTATAAAAGCTGAGAAACTTCTTTCTCTAGGGTCCCTGAATCTATCAGTAAGGAATGCTGTTTCCTGCTTGCAATTTTAAATATTAGGATATTCAGTAATATAATGTTTCTTTTTTGTAATGAGAGCATAATATTCATCCAGAAAAGTATTAATTATGCTTTAAAAAAAAAGAAAACAAATCTTAATCTTTATGTAAGACAACCAGGGGAAGATACGTTTTGAGACATTAGACCACATAGATGCATTTCAGATGTTTACTTTGCTGAAACCCATTGTGAGCCATTAGCAAATTAAGGAATGGAAGGAGGTGATATTGATTGGAATGTGATCTTACTCTTATTCCTTTTTCTAGCACAAGTGGTGCTAGAAACAAGGAGAAGACATATTTCCTCATTTATCCTAAGCTTTCTTTGTTTTTCTAATTATCCCCAATTAATGCAAGTAATTTCTAGATTGGTGATGGTGTACATCAGTCATGACTTCATACACACTTACGCATCATTTAACATGAGTAAGCTGACTAGGTGTCAATATCTGTCCTCCTTTTCAAGAAGTAGGGTTAAAATGAAAATTGGGTGAATCACACAGAGCATGACTCTTAGTCTTAAATAGTTTTTAATCATTACCTATTCTAAATAATTTCCCTATAGCTAAATTTTCACAATTTGGTGTGGTTAAGGCACCAGGCTAGAAACAAAGAGACCATGAATCCTAGTCCTGCCTTAGGCACAAAGCCAGCTGGGTGACCTTGGGGCAGTCACTCTCGCTCGCCCTGGGAAGCAGGCAATGGCAACCCCCCCCCCAAAAAAAAAAACCTTGCCAAGGAAACTGCAGGGACTGCAGTAGTTGCCAGGAATCAAAAACTGACTCAAATGTATACACACATATATACACACACTTTTCACAAGGCCTCTATAACTATGCTTTAGCAGCAGTTTGATGTGCTTACAGTGTGTCAGCTTAAGATCATGGTCTTCTCACATGACTCAAAGAAGATAATAGAGGGAAAAGCAAGACTGCACCCACTGGGATCTCTTTCATCTAACTCCACACCTTCACCTGAGGTCCCTACTATACCCTTATGATTAGGAACACTGCTTTCTGCATTCTGAAGTATTCCA
Organism: Python bivittatus; assembly: GCF_059951505.1. Lineage (NCBI taxonomy): Eukaryota > Metazoa > Chordata > Lepidosauria > Squamata > Pythonidae > Python > Python bivittatus. The sequence continues at coordinate 2,952,124 of NW_028277044.1, read as the reverse complement.
AGTTATGTGGTAAGTATCTATGTGCTCAGTGAACACACATATTAAATATTCATCCTGACAACAATCTCAGACTTTCACTCTGGCATTCATTGAATATAGATATGCTATTTGGATGGACTATCATTTATCTGGGTGCCATGGTGATAGCAAATGTTGCCAAATTGTAGAGACATCTCACAGGAGAATATGGGGGACAAGGATTCCAGTAAGCCTCAGCACTCATCAATGTCTTATTGTTTGTCCTGGTTCCTAGCTAATCCTATATCATTTCCACCCCTCATTCCCAAAACCATGGGAAAAGAGGGAACAATGAACTAGGTGAGAACTCCAGGGCTTTTAGCAGAAACGTACAGTAGGTAGAACTCAAGTTCTCCATTGTATGGCATTACTAAGGAAAAGGGAGAATCCCATGGAAATGTCTACCTGGGCTTGGAAGATTGAATGAGAACCAGTAGGAAACAGCATTTCCATACCTGATGTATGCTGTCAGTCTAAGTCAGGCCAGTAAAAATGCAACAACTTTCAGTCTTTGACCTACCACAGCAACATCTGCTTTTTGTTCAGAAATGTGATGAACTGTAATGAACGGGTTTTTTTAATGATATACTTAATGACGATTGTTATATAGACCATACACCCACACAATACTGATTGGGTCTCCTGGTGCATTTTTCTTCTTCTAAAAGCGGATGGTGTTTTAAATCAAGTCATATTGCAAGAGGGATGGGGGAGACAGATCTGCCCTGAGACATGCAGAAATAATTACACAACTTCACTCTTATCTTGTTAATCTCTTTCAACCAGCAGGTGGTGCAAAGCAAATGGGAGAAAACCTTTATAGGTGTATTTGACACTGTTAAGAAGATTTACTAGTAATCTAAAAAGCAATAAACTGGATAATTGTGTGTGTGTGTGTGTGTGTGTGTGTGTATCCTACTCTCTTATGTATGAGCTTGACATTGAATGACTGCTATTTTTTTTTCCAAAAAGTATACAAGAATTGGTTTCAAATTCTGCCTTTCATTGGACTTCCAGCAGTTAAAAAGTGGCTAGAACCATGACTAAATTTAAAATTAAGCTAAATTCACCACTCAATAGGAAAAAAGGGGGATTTCAAAATGTACAACAGCCTGTTAGAAGAGAAGACAAACGTCTTGAATGTGCCGAAAGCAATGTGTGAATCAGATGTAAAAGCCTCTTTATATTACGATTAATACTATTCCAATTGGTATAGAAAAATCACTCAAATTAATTTCAGCCAAAATTAAGAAAATTTAATGAGAGTATTTTATGGATGGTATTTAATCCCAAGGAAACTTAACAAGATAAATTCTAGTATAGTTCCATGTGCTGGAGAAAATAGGCACATTTTATCAATATATGGTAATATTTTAAAGTCGTTAAATTGTTCTGGACTGAATTTTTTAAATAAATTAGGACAAATCACAACTGAACTATTACATTAGAACCCAAGCTGGCCTTATTAAGGTTTTTTTAAATCACCCAGATAAGCTATTAGAGCATAAACGTGGTTGGAATTGGGTAGCATCTAAACTGAATTAAATAAATAAAGAGTTGATGGGGTGGGGGTTTGTTGATTTCAGAGAGAGATAGCAGTAAGATCCTGGAAAATGGAAAAATATTTGAACATTTCCACATGGAAGCAAGTATGTTAGAAAAGTAGACCCCCACCCACCCAAAAAAGAATGCATTATGCTAATACAGAATATTATTTTTATCCCACCTGGATTTAAGTTATGTTGATGACTGTTGATGACTGTTTGCTGCTTGGATCCATGTTCCTAGATAATTTAATTTTAAAAGATTACATGTATCCTGCTTTTATATTCCCTTTGCTGTATTGTAGATAACATTAAACAGTTTTGTTTTTTTTTTAAAGAAAGCAAATCTGGAAGAAAAGAAGAGAAATATCATCTTTGTAACCTGGAAAGATAAATACAGGTGAAAAAAAAAAAGTGCAGCAGTAATCTGGGCCATATACTCCCTGCTCTCTTTCATATGAGCCTGAATATTTGAGAGGCTGCTTTTTTATTTTATTTTTTTCAAGAAGTAGAGAAGAAAGCAAAACATTCAAAAATTAAAGTAGTGTGTAAATCATCATAACAGCCCTTATCACTTATGGAATTTTCAATCATTTCTCACATGCAATTGTTCAATGACCCTGACATCATCTGTACAAGTGAGGCTATCTGGTAGATGGGGAATTAAGGTATGAGACAGTGCATTACTTCATCCATGAGTCATAGATGAGTGTTCACATTTGTTACCATTAATTAGAGCTGTACATCAAACACAGAAGAAGCCAGAATCCTGATGCAAATCACGGTATCTTAGGACAGATTCTCATTTACAGGAGGGGAAACAGAGAGCTCTAATGTGCCCTATCACCACTCAAAACCCTCTTGTCTCCATTTATCCCCCTGAAACTCCAATGCTCACATATTATGGTGCCTTCTTTGGTTTTGCTATTTGTTATGGTGAGATGGGGAGGAGAGGGAAGAAGAGAGGGATTGGATTCAGTGACTTCCAAGTCCATCCACACCTTAATTTTGGTCACCATTGTTCACCTCAACTGCAGGATGCTAGGGCAAGCAGAGATTTTGATAAAGAGGTTATCAATTTTATAATTAATTCTATATCTTTCTCTCATTCTTAGCAGTTTCTTAAGATGTGTTCTATTTCATATTAAACCCTTTCTACTCGTAAGGAAAATGTTGATGTAGGATTGGTGCTGCCTTTGCAATGTCCCCATGACACGATGGGGGTTTCACCAGTTTTGGAAAGCCAAATCTCTGCAAGTCCATTGGTTCAGTTCATGCTTTAGAAGAAATGCCGCAACGATTCTTCTGGAATTGCAGGGAACGACAACTTTTCATCAGTGGGAACTCCACTTTATCCCAGTTCTTACCACTGAGATTAGTCATTCCTTCAAAGGCAAACCCCGTTTTTAACTTGGGTTCTCCTTGTCTTATGCCATCAAACAGAGGATTATCCTTCAGAGTAGTCTTTGATTATCCCCCAACAGTGATTGGCTGGATTTCTTTCTCTACTTCTCTCTCTTTTTCCCTTCCTTCAGAAGAAAGTGCTAACATGTCATAGCAAAGAATGGGAAGAAATGGGAGCTGCTTGGCTGGAGACAGAACTGGTTGGTTAGTTCAAGGAGGCAAAGGCTTAGACAGCCAGAGTGTCATTGACCAGATTTCCCCTAAAAGCAAAGTAAACATTTAAAACTTGAAATGTAAAATGGTCAACATGATTTACGAGATAGCCTACAAAACCATCACCTAAAAAAGGTGACTTTACAAACAATTGAATGGAATTTAGCCACATTCGAACAACAACAACAGCAGCTGTACATAAAATAGATTTGAATTACATAAAAAAATTAGTTTAAAAAGATATTTATAAAAATAGCTGTGTGTCTTTTTAACATGGACAGCATAACATGGACAGCAGAAGGACGTGAGACTCATTTTCAATCATCTTTTGACTACAATGGCAGAGTCTTAGTGTACTGTATGTGGTTTGTTGTTTTTTCCCTGAATTTCTCCTCAAGAACAGACATTGGGAGCATGTTAAATCATGCTAGGGTTAATGTTCTTCTAAAGGTGAAGATGGTTATTTGATTTAAATACCCTACTGGTCTGAAAAAGGAGAGTGGCTACTCAGAACACATCTCTAGGAAGGTGCAACAGACATAATTGACCTTCTATATCCATAACACATTGTTTAAGGCTACTTACAACCATCATCAAAAGTGTACCTTCTGAGAAATCTTAGCACTGCAACTTTTGGTGAAGCGATCTTCACCAAGACAATTCAAAGTTATCTACCAAGATTAAAAGGCCTAGACCTTCAGGGGGAAAAAAAAAAAAAGCTTTAACCTTTATGAAAAAATACACAGCCTTGCACTGGTCTCCAGTCTGATCGCATCAGCCCTGCGGGGGGACCATATTAGGCGTGGCTTCTAGGGCAATTAGCAAAAACTAAAATCTTAGATTTTAGTGTAAAAAATATTTAGGGCATCCTCATTACAATATGCAGCTAGGACACACAATGCTGATTTTAAACCAATTGGTATGTGGGATAATAACACTGTAATCCACATACAAAAGAATTGCAACATGTTTATCAGCCTCCTTTGGACACTGCCTGGCAATGTCGTTTCGCCTGGTCACAAGACAATTAATATAAAGGTTAAACAACAATGACTTTGCATACTGCACTGAACTTTTAGTCTACAGTTTTCATAAAGTTTCAACGCTAACAGAAGGAAGTGTCTATTTAAAGTGCAACATTTAAGTTTGCACCACAACTTAGTTCTAGAAATAAGCAAACCTAAAATCAATAAAAGCAGCATATAATATGGTTTCTGGCTGGGAAACATACTTTTCCACTGAGTGCTGCAAAATAAGGACATGATCTATAATAGAACGCCCAGCTCGTCAGCCAATAAGTGTTCTGAATCGACCCAATGAGAGAGTTTATTATAAAGATGCTTAGTGTAAAGTTTACTAATTAAGTTTAACAAACTGATGGGATGATAATTAGCAGGCAAGTCTTGATTGCATTTTTTATATATAAATAGGCACTATAAAAGCTAAACCTCACTCATTATCAGAAACTTTACTGGCTTGAAGCTGTGTAGCCAGGTCTGCTATTTCAGAGGCTGTGACAGAAGCCCACTTCAGAAGCATCTACTCAGATCAAATTCAAATGACTCTTCCTAGGTATGCAGTGCCCTCAAGTGGTCCTCCCACATTACTTCATTCAGTATATTTAAGTCAGGCTTACTAAAGGTTTGTAACCGGCACAGCTACCTACAGTCTCCAATTCTGTTTTCAACTGCATATCTAACTCTATGTTATTGATTGCATTTTCCAAACAACATCTAATCAGTCACCTTTTCCTACCCTAGGCACTGCAGTGAGTAGATTTTAAACATATCAGGACATAGGCTGACATCTGATCAAGTTTCCTAGAAAAGGAGGATTTCAAAGTTCAAAGAAAATATAGTCCATCAAAGCAAAATCTTTTGATTTAGATTTCCATCAGAAGGGTTCAAAAGGTGTGGCTGGGGCTGAGAATCTGTTTTTGTCTCCACCTGTTTTTGACTTTCCACCATTGAAAGATCCAGCACTTCCTGATTGGCAGTGTTGCTAAGGGGGGCATTTTGGTTACTATCATCAGCCCTAGAGAGAATAGTGATACTCTGGGTGACCAAAAAGTGATCAAAGGGGGCATCATGATTCCTACTACTGCACATCAAAGCTACATCATTTGACAGATGATTTTCTGAGACTGGGGGCTCTCCATGCCCTCACCAGTCACTTGTAGTGGTGCAACAGCATAGGCTTGAAAATCCACAGCGGAACTGTGATGAATTTGTACATCCCAATCCTGACTGCTTATATAATCAGGCAAATGTGTCTTCCTTCAATTGAGGAGTAGTCTGTCTAGGCAGCAATGACTGCTCCTAGATTTCCTTAGCAATTTGCACATCCTTATCAAATAGATAAATTCATTCTCTCTCTCTCTCTCTCTCTCTCTCTCTCTCTCTCTCTCTCTCTCTCTGGTTATTTTCCTTAGTATCCAAGGTTGTTAATGAATCTACGGCCTCACATAAGGGAGCGATGTTTCCACTCTTTCTCTGCCAAATGAAACCTGTTCTCTCACCAATGAAACCTGTCTGTGAGAACTGAGAGCCAGATAAGAGATTTTTCCCCCAAGAGTCGTCAATAAAATTACCTGGTTGCAAGTGCTCCTGACCCTTTATATTTGTTGTCAAATCAACAACATTGCCTTGGGAGCCATACCAGATCTCAGTTAATTGTGCTGTCAATTCTAAAAGTACTGGAGGTCAATTTTTCCTCCTTATCAGCAACATGTACCACTGATGGTTGCCGCTCTGCAGTTCATGTCACATTCAGCTGCATTTTGTCCATGCTATTCTGCTTTAACTTATTGTGTCCCCTTTTTTAATTATTTGCTAATAGCTGGTATCCCCAGTATTAACCATTGCATCAATGGTTGATAAGTATCAAGTGACCCTTCCCAGATTTCATTCCACATTTAGGATGCACAAAGATGTGAAATGCTTCTGGTGCAGATGAGGCAGTAACCAGCATGCTTTTTAGTATCTCAAGTCTACCTAATATAACCTTTTGCTCAGCTTAGGGAAGAATATTAAAGGACTGAATCAAATGCATTTCATCTCTGGTTTTCTTTTTCTTCTGCCAGTATGTCCTATACCACCCTTTTCTGCTCCATTGAATTGTATTTTGGGGCTTTTGATCTTGGATTTAGCTGAACTTGACAATTTATCTCAGACTGGTTAGTAAAGCTATAAATAATAACTCTTTCCCCACAGTTATCTCCGACATCAATAAGTTGTCTTTCAACAAGGGGCAGATGTATCCACCTCTAAAAACCTGAACAGGAATAATTAGAAAGCCCCACCCGCCCAAAGGCCTTTCATTCTGATCATCATCAGAGGCCAGGTGGGGGAGGCTGAAGGTAAGAACAATTCTCTTATACAAATGATCATTATGGAGCTGTGCAATATTTGTCAAGTTGTTATAATGGATGTGACAATGTAAGAGCTGAGCAAGAGAGTGCATGAGAACTCACATATCGTGTGCCATCTTCTCTTATTCAAATTGGTCATTATGATCAGCAAGACAACTTTACAGGGGTGTCCACAGGATGTGGTCAAGAAATCCAAGATGGTGACTGCAACAGTATGATTGAAGTTCTGCATGCTTGTTATGACCCCTGAAACTCTGCTTGGGTGTAAGATGTGGTACATGCCATTATTCACTCCAGCATGTATAGTGGGCCTTGGAGGCTGGTACGCTAATATAACACCCTTCTCTCTTACTGCTCCCTCCCCCATTACAACTGCAGTGGCAGATCTCCCCTCTAAGTAATTTCAGATAGATTCCTTTTTCTCTGTTGGCATAACCTTTGAAGTTACTTAAAACATAATTGCCAAGGAGATTCTTCAGCTCATCAGTTCTGTTGTTAGCAGACATTATTGGAAATAACGGTTTGAGCTGGTGGTAACCAGTTCTTAGCTACCATGATCAGGTCTGCTTCTATGTCAAAACAGGGCATACTGGCTCCTGAAGAGTTCAAAGGACAGTGCCAATAGATGGAAAGATGGGGTACAATTTAATATATAAATCTTCCTATCCTGAGAAACCATTCCAACATGAATATATGTGCCCAGAAGGAGACAGCATTCACTGTTCATTGCAACTGATCCAAGCCTGGAAAGAGACACTCAGTCTTTGAAATGTCTTGCATTGATCAAGGTAGATACCATCATTTTCCAGCAGTGGCAACACGTGGTAGGTCTTTTGGAAAACACAGCTTCGATTTTGCTGTGATACATAGACGGCAAGTGTCAGTTGACACTGTCTTAAATACACTTGAGATGTAGATATGATAGTTGTGTCATCAACATACTGTACAAAAGGACCAAAACACACCTATTGGCCAGAAGGGGGAGGCAGGGAATTGACCTTTGAAAGAATGTGCCAAGGAATTGATAGGACAGTTGAAAATAATAGCCAAGATGCATCTTTGCTTCATTCCTTTTTTGAATAAGAATTGGAAAAGGAAAATTATCTCAGGTTCCAGAGCAGACCTCTACCAATATTGTGTGTGTGTGTGTGTGCACTCATGTGTGCACATGCATGCGTGTGCGCAGTTTCATGATCAAGAAGAGCAGAAAGTGGTTGATGAAGGAAGTGGCCAATTTCTTCCACAGTCTGTTTTCGGATATGTCAATAAGGGCTACTCGTGCTGACAGCACAAAAGGTATACTCTGCTAAACCAAGCAATGATCAAATGTGGTGTGATCTTCTTAGAGTCTGGCTTGCTCCTTCCGTACTATCTTGTAACATCCAGTTACCATGAAGTTTTCTAGAACATAGCTTGCTTACTCTGCTCAAGAAGCTTCTGCTTGTTTCTTTTTTAATGTAATGGATTGGTGACAGATCTCCTTCAGTCTGCTGGAATGTGAAATGAGAGATCTGTGTAGGTAAATTATGCCATTGTAAGTGCCCACTAAGCAGCTTTGGCCTTTAACATCCCAGCCAAAATTAAGTGTCCTTTGTGACTTTGCCATTCTCTAACTCTAAAGTGAGTTTGGAAGTGTCAAAAAGAGACACAGAATCCAGTTTGCCATAGCTTCAGGCCAAGGCTCCAGTTAAAGCTTATGGCACCAATTAAACAGAACACAGAGAGCCAGTTTGATGTAGTGGTTAAAGGCACCAGGCTAGAAACCGGGAAGCCATGAGTTCTAGTCCCGCCTTAGGCATGAAGCCCGCTGGGTGACCTTGGATCAGTCACTCTCTCTTAGCCCTAGGAAGAAGAAATCAATCACAAACCACTTCCAAAAATCTTGCGAAGAGAACTGCAGCCTACTATGTGTTTCTCATCTCAGTTTAGCATATTTCTAATAATCAGTATGAAATAAATAGATCATAATTCTGTACAAGAGGAGCAATGCATCAATATATGTTCCACCAACTCAATATCTCTCATTCACTATAAAGTCAGAATCCCATATGAGATTTTAAAATAGTTATCAACTAAAACTGCCAAGTGCATAAGCATTAGGTATGGCCAGGATAAAAACTTGTTACTGTTTTATATGGTGACAAATAAGCAATGGCTTGAAGTTGCTCCAAATGACAATCAAGGTTCTTTGTAAATCAAAATCCCATATTTGTTCTTTAATCACTTCCTTAGCTGCATTTAGACCTAAAAAGGTCACAAATTCTTAGTGAGAATTTGGAAGGGATATTTTCCAACAGAGCTCTCTCCCAATTATATTTAAAGTTAAAAGGTACAGAGAGCTTCTGAAGCTGCTATTAACATACCCTAATATGAAAACATTTCACCTGATGCTTTGGAATTACTATTTAAATTATGCATCTATATTCATTGCAACAAATTATAAATCTACCTCTCTTACACATGTACAGAAGCAATGCCCAGATCATTAATACTAGACAGAATAATAATGTAAAGAATAAAATAGAAATACTGAGATGGAAAGAATTCTTGACAATTTTTATTCATGAACAATAAGAAGAACATTCTTACTGAGGCCCTGCCATGAAGAGTTGAAGAGATTTTGCTCTACAAAAAATTAAATAGTATTTCCCCTCCTAAGTATCCATATTTCACTGTGTTTTTTTTTTAAATAAACTCTTGAAAGAAGAAATTAATAGAATTTTCATCTTAATATATCATACAGTCAAAGGGACATTATTAGATTTTATAAAACAAAATTTAAAAATACAAAACTTACATTGAAAGTCCTCTAGGAAAAAAGGATTAAGACAGGTGTCAATCGGCTGCATAATATTTTGCTTTTGATTTCCAGCTGTACTTTGCTGACCAACAATGATCCTTTCAGGCAGAACAACCTCAGGCCATCTCAGGACTTCAGAAAGCATACGCTGGTATGTATCAGGGACCCGAGCAGACAGTACAATTACACAGCAACATCCCATAAGTACTCTTGAGTGTTGATTCAGCCTGCGGAAAAATTTAGCCATCTAGGCTTGCCCTGCTTGGAGTTATCTGTGCTTCCAGCTGGCCTTGTAAAGGTCAGCTGGAAACACAGGAAGCCCCTCACCACTAAATCCTGTAATCATTACTAGTTAATCAATATCATAGTGGACATAGTGGGAATGGCGCAAAGAACAGAGATGGCATTTACCAATAAATGCTATTTGGACTCAGACAGAAAAAAAAATGGGATTCCTTAATTCTTGATGTGGTTGATTAAGACTGGTCATAATAACATTTGCAGAATATTAACTTTTTCTACTTCATCTGTGATTGCTATATAATGATAGATGGAATAGGAATACATACAAACATCTCTCTCTCTCTCTCTCTCTCTCTCACACACACACACACACACAAACGCATAGAAACACACTATTGTCAAACTCTGAGGAGGAAAAGTTTAATTGTAGCTCTTCCTGACTAAAGCCAATTACTCCTCAGTTCCTCAGAATCATTTTGATGCTTATCTATAGCATCAATTGCTGTGAGCCTTAATATGCTGAGAAAACCAATGATCTTTGTGGATGACCAATCAGAGTGAGTTAAATGACAGTCAATCATATCCCATCCCATTCATGTTTTTATTTGATTGTGATCTGAAATACACCACGCCTGAGCCACAAATAAATTGGATCAGTGACAAGCAGAGACTACAGAATGAGATTGCATGGGTTAAGACCTGTTTGAGATGTGGAGGAAAGGCAGTATGTAGCAATGCCTAAGCAGCTTCAGAAAAAGAAAGAAGAGATGCTCTTGGACTAAAGCGAGGTACAGAGTTTTTGCTTTGTCCCTTTTGGTTTCTTGGGAAAAACCATGATTTTAGACTTCTGGTAGCTTAAAACCAGTCTGATTTGAGTTTTGTAATTTCTGTTCTACTGCTATTGTCGCATGATTAAGGAGGGTTAGCTTCAGAGTTATTTAGGATCAGGTGATATTTACAGTAAAACAGGCAAAGTAGGATGGAAACATATTTTGAGGCATAACTGGCCCTTGTAGGAAGGGTCAGTTATTGTAAGACTGGAGGGTTCAACCCTGCAGCTTCTCATTGATAGTGCTCACTATGCAAGGCTATGCCTAAAAGAGATTTAGCATTAAATGACTACTCCTAAAAAGAGAAAATCGGGAACTATAAGCATTACACTCTTCATCACACTTATAGACACACAAATGATATCTGAAGCTACTGAGAGAAACCTTTCTCCCTTTTGACTATAAACTGTAACTTAAATAACATTTGCTTGGGAAACCAGATAAATGTTCCAATAGCTTATCAGCTGACCCATTCAGAACTACATGAAGCTTCTAGAGTGCCTGGCATTTTACACTAATGATACCCAACTTTGTTGTTTTAGTATAATCAGAACATCTATTTTATCCTAATCTTTGTTTAGGGATAACTAAAAGCAAACTATCTGAAGATGGATTCAAAAAGCATGGTGATGCACAGAAATCTAAATTTCTCCCTGCAATTAATCTAAATGGTAGCACAGGTCCACCTTTACAATCGCCTAGCAATTAGTTCTTACTATTATAATCCAAGCTGGGACTTGGATTGCTATTTTTTTTTTTTTTTAGCACAGTTATAGATGTTGGCTTGGATCCTGAGTACAGTTAATATAAAAAGTGGCAATGACCACATTCTGTAAGCCTCCACAGCAAATTCAACAGAAGAATGGACTGTATTGTTAGATTTTGTACTAAATCTGTCTATCAACATCTGAGAATGTTATCATGATGAGAATTTGAACTGACCAAAGAATGAAATATTTAATACTCCCTGCCTGTTCTTGTTTATCTATGATAGCTAATACATGCCTCTGAGCCCTTCTTGGGATCTTACTCTATTCTCCTTATGAAGTAGCTTCTTTTTCTAGGGAACAGCAGCCTCTGCCCTTGCTATAGCCTACTTCTTCACATGGGGTGACATCTACCTCAGTGGGTAAGGTGATTAGTACCTGCTCTTGATGGTAATTTGTATCTTCCTGCCTTAGAGGAACTCAAAAATTGGCAGGTAAAGCAATGTTTTTCATGCTGTGACTTGAATCACAGCAGAAATATTGCTCATTTCCATTCCTATGGGGCACTCTGTACCCTAATAGGTTGCTGACACTGCTTCTGAGAGTTTCTTTGTAGTACAGTGATGCTGCCAATCAACCTCTTTCTTTTCCCACAAGTCTCAGATATACCAAGGGCTTGGCATCTGAGCCCATTCCAAATGGCACTGATTAGACATTAATGTTCTTGTTGCTCTTGTTTAAGTTATAGACCATGCTTCATCTTAGAATCCTGCAATTCACCAGAGTAATCAGACCAAATAAATGAAACATTACAAATATTGTCTTTGCATTGCACATTGATGTATCTTCTTGCAAGCTGTCTCACAACTATAGATAGAATTTTAATGTGAGGAAAAGCTGAAAATATTTTTTTTAAAAAATATTCATGCTCTTTGATGGTTTATCTTCCCCATGCAGATACATACCCGATTCCTGCTCAGGAAACTCCCCAGGCAAAAGATAAGTGATTGAGAGTGATCTCTTTTTTGATTGTTCATCATTGTTCCAAATCCACTGACTCCTCTGCTCTTTAATGCAAGTAATCTCCTTAGTGTATTAAAATAACAAGCTACATTAAAAAAAAATCCTTTATCATGATAGTGGTGAAAAGAGTAATTAAAAACGACTTGATGCCAATGAACCATTTCTCCTATCATTATCTCTGTCAACTGTCTGGCTGCATAATGCTACAACTTTGAAACGTGCAACATCCATGCCCTGACTGCCTACCCACCAATGAACCCACCACCAATTGTTACCATTATTATCCTGATTTGTTTTTTTATTCTTATTTTGTTAACATCTTTTATTTTCAACTCGGATTGCAATAAACTCTGCCTAACTTGCAATATATAATGACTGCAACATATTTTTGTGCATTCCCTTATCCAAATGTCTTTTTCAAGCATCATTCTAAGCATATCCTTAGTATCCCAAAACTTTCCTTCTAAAAAGACTCATCAGGACAAGCTCAACAAAGTGCAGATCATCTAGGAATATCGTAGACTAATTCAGTGAGATGTAATTGAGCTGTGCTTTAAACTAAAGTGCCTTAAAGTTCGTGCTTTCTCCTAATTGGCTGGACTGTAATGGAAAGAGAGAAATGACATGCAAATTTGCCAAAAGACCATAATCCTTACATCAAGGATATGAATGCAACCGTTCTTGGGTCAAGGGTTACACTTTGTTTTTGAATGGTCTTTACTCCAGATGAAGTCCCACTGCAAATGGACATAAGGTACATATGCAATCCTTGATTTCTTTATGAATTTCCATATAGGTCAAAGGGACTTACTTCTAAAATGCCACTTTGATAATTAAACAGATTTGGGGGATGGGGACATGCGCATGTATGGACATAAATTCTGCAACATAGAAAGTAAAGAGGGAGGGAGGGACTCAGTGTGATGGCTTTTGCAGAGTTAGAAATATTTCCGTTTATGTTCCAAGTGACAGTAAAGTTTTATAGAAGACTTTTTCAATCACTTCTTGAAATTGCAGCGGGATACTGTAATTCTTGGAGATATGAATGGGATTTTATTCCCCCATATAAGGATAAAACTACTTTACTTAAAAGGAATACTGGCAAATTCCCTAAATGTCTTAGATTATAGGTCACTGCTATCTCTCTTGGAAATGTGGAGATATAAACACCCTACTGAGAAAGAATAAACTCAAAATATTCAGGATTCATAAAAAAAAAAAAACCTTCACAACTGAAATTCAGCTCAGCTCTGTACCCCACAAATGAAACTCTTCTTTATACTTATTTGTGCATTTCAGTATATTCCTTTGTTAATAGATATATGAATTAGTACTTTGAATGCTTATTTCCCCAAAATGTTATTTTTCTGTCATGCTATGAGTCATAATCTAACGCCTCCCTGATGTTCTGTATAGGTGGCCAGCCACTGCACTGAGCGTGGGTTGACATCTGAGGGTGTGTTGGTTTCTCCACATAAGGAGGATGATAGTGAATACTGAATAGATGCCTCACTGAAAGAACTGAAGAAAATCATTGAGGAAATGGGAAAGTGCCAGTGATGAGTTGCTATCACCTGCCATGATTTACCTATTGGCATTATCCCATTTGATCAGTGGACTTTGGCTGATCTCAGAAAAGCTAAGCAAGGCTGGATTTTGGATGGTTGACTCTGAGAATATCCTAGGTCTGAAGGCTAGACTGAGAAGTCAAAACAATATTCCAGAAGAAGGTAATGGCAAACCATTTCAATAATGTTGCCAAGAAAAATAAAATGGTTATGTCATATTGCCATCAGCAGTCTATCCCAATTTGAGGAAGACTTTACTTTTTCTTTACAAAGATCAACAGCAACTATGACTTCTTTGCTGAAGCATCAAAATTAATGTCTGTTTAAAGTTCCACCCAATAAAAGTTTATTGGAAGATTATTGTTTGAGTTAATACATGCTTTATGCATCATTCATTGCAAGTCTCTATGATTTAGCTATAGTCATTATGATCCAAATTGTAGTTTTCAAGGACCAGAAGAAACTATTCATTGTGATGCTTTATGCAAGAGGTTGCTCTCTTGGGACCATGTTGTAGACTCTTCCAGATGATGCTTTTATTGTGTTACCACTCTGCCTCTACCAAGAATATTATGAGATATCCAGACAACATGACCTTCCATTTGTAATGATTCCAGGAATCCAAATCAATTAAGGCATCATATATATAATCCTGACCTCCAAATACTAATTTTATTTCCTGCTGCCTATCAATGCACTAGTCTCTCCCTTCCTTTACCATAGAACACATGAGATTTTAGAACTGATACCATATTGTCATAATATGCTTTGTTATATATTACAATTAAAGTATTTTTCTGGTACAGAAAAACCAACTCCATGCACATATAAGAGGTAGTATACAACGGCAAAATAGAAAAAGCCCTAAGGTTACAAAAATATCCATCATTGTCGTTGTCTCATCATCATCATCACACAAAGTACTGCAATATGCAAAATGACTTTGGCAGACAATGTCCATTCTGCTGTGACCCCAGCTTTATGGAACATCCTTCCCCTCAAAGTGAGGCTGGCTTTATCCCTTTTACCTTTCCAGAGGTCCCTCAGGATCTGGTTGTGTCAACAGGCCTGGAGATCCCAGGGGACCAGTGAAATATTGAGATGGCTCCTGTGTAATTAGCCTCCTCTTTGCCTAATCTCTTTTTTATTCAGTTTTTAGTGTGGTGTCTTTTATAATTTAATTGTTTTAATATTAATAATATTAATATTAATTTGTATATTTTGTTTTTAACTTTGTTGTACGCCACCCAGAATCACTTGATTGTGCAATGGGCAGCCATAGAAATAAGATAGATAGATAGATAGATAGATAGATAGATAGATAGATAGATAGATAGATAGATAGATAAACAATAATACCAACAGTAACTGGAGCTCTTGGAATTATACCAAAGAGATTCACCAAATATATGGAAGTTTCACCAGACTTGACACTACTTCAGTTGGAATTTCCTAGCTGACTGTGATTGCTCCATGATTCCTAGACTCTTGGTTAGAACCCAAATCACTGGTAAATGCCCATTCTAAAGCCTTTGATATTCTTTGGACAATAGATAATAATGATGTATCAAAAACCCAAAGAAGACTGAGACTAGAATGGGCTCAAAGTTTAGTAGACACTGAATTCCGGCTGACTGCTGGATAGATGAAACCAAGAAATCAGGAAGGACGAAAACATAATAGAATATCCTGGCAGAAGACATGGCTGGCTCATGTTTGTTGCTAGTCCCTCTTTTTGGATATAATACTCTCCATAAGCATTTTGTAGGCATGACCTTATAGTTTAGTTGAGTTTGTGTGCTTTTCAATTCTCTGTCTTCATCTCAGACTCCTTCAAATGCATGCCAGGATGTTCTCTGGCTCTTTTTACCCGTTCCTGAAAGCATCCTCTGCTACAAAGGAGTCCCTGTGCTGAAACAGGACTGACAAGAAGATAGCAAGAGACTCTCCTTTAAGGACAGCAGCTTCATTTGTGATATCTGCACACAGCACAGTAATGTTCGCTTCTCGATCAGCATGCCTGAAACTTAATTATTCCTCTTGGAGTTTTGCATTATCAGTGAAGAGCATGAAGTCTTATTTCCATGTGTTTTCCATGTTCCCAAAAGTGCTGAGATAAACCCTGTGGACAGCTAATGTGCTTCAACAGCAGTGTGACAACGGCACCAAAGGGACTGCTAAGTACAATTTTGGGATAAGCTGCCACAGTTGGCACCTGATAGCTGTGCAAGACTTCATGCATGACAGTTGAACACAAAACTGTGTGAAAGCTGCACATGGCATTGCATCTGAATGCCTCTCCATTCACTGGCAGTTTATTATGTCCAAATCACTTTCTTTGGTCATATAAATCAAAATCTATATTTCCTTAATAAGTTGATAATAATTGGACAATGCTTGTTTAATGTTCAAACACTTCACATCTCAACCATTCTTATTCATACTCTGGAAGTTATTTTATGAATTTGGCAGTTATTTTAGCAATTAGCTGCCATATAAATCCTTCCATATGGAATTTAGAGAGCCAGTTTGATGTAGTGGTTAAAGGCACCAGGGTTAGAAACTGGGAGACTGTGAATTCTAGTCCCACCTTAGGCACAAAGCCAACTGGGAGACCTGGGGCCAGTCACTCTCTCTCTAGGAAAGAGGCAAGGGCAAACCAATTCCTAAAAATCTTGCCCAGAAAACTGCAGGGACTAGACCAGGCAGTGGCCAGGAGTCAAGACTGACTTGAAGGCACCAAAATAAATAAATAAAAGAATAGAAGCTTGCATGAGGAGCCTGCCTACCTACCTTTATCTAGCATACCACAATGCCTGAAAGAGAAGATGTACATTGTTCACACTCACTTCCACCCATAGATGAAACACCATGAGCCAGAAATGGCAGGACATACAAAACATTTGTGAGCAACATGCAGAGGATGGCTGTATAACATTTTTCCAAAATCTCTCAATTGCACACTATATAAATTTACATTTCCATTTTTTCTATGTAAAACTACTCATTTTTCTCCTGCTATTGATAATGTAAGAGGGTGCACTTATACACACAGTGGGTTGTAGAGGACTCCCCCCCTTAGTTCCTCGGATGAGATCTTAGACTCTCTACCTTCCTACATCTACAGCTGGGGACAGCCTACTCATCATTCACTTTCTTCCTTCCTGACACCAGTTTACTCCAGAAAAGGAAAGTGGCAAATCACCTGCTTCTGATTTCTTCATTTTCCATAGTTTAACTCTGGGGGACTCTGTGTGCACTAAGTTAAAATCCTTTCAGAATGAATGGGATGTTTCAGTAAGAAATGCATGTCTTAATTAACAAACTAAATGGGAGCTGAAATCTAACATGAGAAATAGAAATAAGAGAAAATATTGAAACTTGCAGGTTTTATCTCAGTGGCTACTTCTCCAGTGAGGAACATACACATATACACACAAAGACAGGACCAATACTATTTTTCATCATAGAAAAACAGTATTATAATTTGCCCCTTCGCTTGCTCCTTGGGAGGAAAGCTATGGCAAGCCTAGATAGCATATTAAAAAGCAGAGACGTCACCTTGCCAACAAAGATCCGCATAGTCAAAGCTATGGTTTTTCCAGTAGTAATGTATGGCTGTGAGAGCTGGACCATAAAGAAGGCTGAGCACCGAAGAATTGATGCCTTTGAACTGTGGTGCTGGAGAAGACTCTTGAGAGTCCCCTGGACTGCTAGGAGGTCAAACCAGTCAATCTTAAAGGAAATCAACCCTGATTGCTCATTGGAAGGATCGATAATGAAGCTCAAGCTCAGATACTTTGATCACCTAATGCGAAGAGAGATCTCTTTGGAGAAGACCCTGATGCTGGGAAAAATCGAAGGCAAAAGGAGAAGAGGACGGCAGAGGATGAGATGGTTAGATAGCATCACTGAAGCAATGAGCATGAAACTGAGCAAACTCAGGGAGTCAGTGAAGGACAGGAAGGCCTGGCGCAATATGGTTCATGAGGTCACGAAGAGTCGGACACGACTTAACGACTAAACAATTATAATTTGCATTTATCTTTCACTAATTCCTAGGTTGCTTTATATTTCCTGGATCGGTAATCTCAGATGGCTGGGAATTGGGTTGCTGTTTGGAGTGATGCTTTCCTGATGTGGAAGAGATGCTTCATCCTCCCATGAGAAAGAAAGGCAAGACAAAGAGCAAATAGGACCTTTCTCTTTTCTAAAAGCTCACCTGAGAGAGGAAACCTTTCCTGCCCTTGTTGGTTGCTCAGGAGTTTATTTTTCCAGGCTTTGAGAGTCTCTACTCACCATCTAGACTGGCAAGTTAGATCTGATGGACAAGTTAAAGTTTTCCTATAACTCTTTTGCATGTTGGAATATTTTCCCCGTGCGCTAAAGATACTGGGAAAGCTATTTCTCATGATCTGCTTTCAGCAGTTTTTTTTTTTTTCATATCTACTCAGAAGTAAGTATCAATGATTCAGTGTCCCCAGATAAGTATTACTCTAGAAAATGGACTGCAGCCTAAGAGTCTGTTTTCAAGAGTGATATTTATGTTCAGAAACATAAAGAGTTTGGATTTACCTATAAAAATACCTTTTCCATTTTATTTTCTTCCTGTCTACAACATGAACAAAGTGAACAAAGAATAAATATGGGGGGGGGGAGTACAAAGTTATTAAAATGCTTATATTCTAGAAAGCAATTTAGCTTATTGGGAATAGTGGCAGTTTTGTGTATCTAGCAAGTGTTGTCTTCTTTCTAAAATACTTCATAATAGATTAATACTTAATATTTTAAAACAGCATTCTCCCCCAAAGTTTCAAATGTCAATGAAAGGCATCCTCAAATAAGGAAAGGGGTAAAGCAGGCGGTTCTTATCCTAAATACAGCCACCAGAATTGAAAAGTATTGTCTACTTCTTCAGTATGTTTTAGAATGCTCAATCTATTTCAGTTGTCCCACCAGCCTATAAAATGTATAGTTCCTCTAGAGCAGTGTTTCTCAAGGTTGGCAACTTTAAGATGTGTAGACTTCAACTCCCACATTGCTGGCTGGGGAATTCTGGGAGTTGAAGTCCACACATCTTAAAGTTGCCAACCTTGAGAAACATTGCCCTGGACAATTCCAGGTATTTGCTTTTTATAATTCAGCTGCTCTTTTACTTCATTTTTATGGAAGTAAATTCCATAAGGTAACCTAGTCGTGTCTTTGCTTCAATGAGTAAAGGTCCATCTCACGTTCTCCATCCTCAGAGGTGCCTTTCAAGGAAACTGCTTCTTCATTTGAAGCATACCCATTATAATGGATTTTCAAAGGATAATTCAAACTGGCAACAGTAACAGTGTCAGACATCATCTTTAACAGAACCTTTTGTTTCCTAGACACCATTCAAAGGCTCAAAATTAGCAGTATACCTATGGGCTAAATTCAGAAGGAAATAAATAAAGAGTACAGGAATTTATCAAAACATCTTCAAAGCTATTGGCTAGAGAGCTGGAGGGAAATTATTTAAGAGATTTTCTTTGGTTTTATTTCAAAACAGTATGCCATTCCTTTAAAAAAGAAACATCATTGTTTATATAGTTGAACTAAGCATGACTTACCTAAACAAAATATCTTCTGATTCTTTCTGGTCCAAAGTTAACTGCTTGAAGGGGGCTTCCTTAAGATCTCTCTTCATGATAAAAGATGAAGTTAATCATTCTTATATTTTGTTTTTTTTTCAAACACAAGCTGCCTTTCATCCATATTTTAGCCAGACTGCAAGACTACCACAATTTATAGATAGTGATCTATAATAAACTGTAGGTTCCCCAATTCAAATTTCTTTTACTGAAAATATGATTTGAGACTAACCAGTTTTACTGATAATCCACCAAGCCAAATGCACCTGTTTTTTTACTGCATAGTAGGTTTCTCAAAGTAGCTCTAAATGGGTGTAGTCATAGTGTGCTGCAGAAAGATGTTTCTACATTTTGTTCAACCAGTTTTCTTTAAATATGATGAAAAATAATTTTCTTTAGAATATTTTCTTTAGAATTTTCTTTCAAAAGAAGAGTTTTTTGGGAAGTTCTTATTTATTAATTAATTGGTCAAATTTATAAGGCCCCTGGATTGCATAAACACTCTGGCCACCATATAACATTAGAAACAGAACAACAAGAAAAGACCAGTATGGTTCCAGAAAAAAAAAATAACAATCAGATTAACACACAAAATCATATAAGAAGCTTTCCACTCATCTTAATCCAAGGCCTAAGGGAAAAGCCAGGTTTTAAAAAACCTTGTGAACACAATCAGGAAAGAGAGCAGGTACCACAATAGAGAAGGTATACTTCCTGAGTCCCATTGGATGACACTGTTTAATCAGTGGGACCTGAAGGATGCCAACTCTGCTAATGATACAGGATGAGCAGAAATTATTGTGGATAGCCTGTCCCTCACACAGCCAGGCCCTAGAACAGGGAGGGTTTTATAGGTGGGATAATCAGCACCTTGAATTGTACCTGGAAGCCAAGTGACCACCAGTACAGCTTGCGAAGTAGTGGTGTTACATGGACATACTCTCCAGCTTGGCTAATGTAAACACTTTATTTCAGAACCAGAGGCAGGAAATAAGGAAACCACTATTTTATTTTATTTTATTTTTTTGAATTCCCAGAATATCATCTGTAACCTGATTTCTACAGCATCAACCAGTAACTCCAATGTTCAGTCTACAGTTTTCATACTGCGACTGACTCTAAATTGCAGACTTCAGAATTAAAACACTTGGACCTATTCTTTATATTGTTGTACAGCAGATAGCTTTATGCAGGGGAAAGAATGTGAAATGAGAAACATAATTAGAAGTATAACTTTAATATGAAAGCATTCTTCAGGCTGATGCTTTCATGTAAACAAATGAAGATAAGCTTTATTTAGGTAAAAGCACAGTGATAGGAAAGCTTAAATTATTTAAGTCTATCTATAGTTAACAGCCTATAGCATGCTCTCTGTCATTGTGGAAAATATCTGAACTGCTCAGAGGCAGAAAGGAAAAGAAGAGTGATCTGAGAGAGGAAGGAAATAGTGAAAACCCTGAGAATATAGATCTTACCAATAGGAGATATGCTACGTAAAGGCAGGCAAATCAAATCTTTTAGATGATGAAAGGAGATAAAAGTGCAGAATCCCTCTGCCAACTACTGTATTTCTACATAATTTGCTCCAGCAGTCAATCAGTATATAGGTGCAGAACTATATACTGGTTCATGCAAAGCTGAATTACAACTATTTCAGACCACTTTTTTACTTCCTTCAAATTCCCCCTTAAAGCATGCCATAAATATATACTGTATGTATGCATGTATGTATATTTGTAAATATATCTCCACCTGCCTTCATCCCTAGATTTCAGAACAGTATACCCAGTTTATCTACCTTACCTATCACTCAATATTTTACTTCCAGCTGGAATCAGACTTAATATGTATCTGCTCATAATTGTCCAGTTTTATCCATATCATGTTCCCTCTTTCTCCCCCCGCCCCCTTGTTGCCTTTTTACCTACCTGTTCTAGATTGTCAGCTTCTTATGGGTCAGACTTTTCTTCCATTTTTTCCCTTTATGAAACTCTATAAGGTACTATGACCACAAATACATGATAACTGTAAGCCACCTAGAGTCCCTTATGCAGTGAGATGGGCAGCGTATAAATTTGATTAATAAAATAAATAAATAAATAAATGGCCAAATCGGAGTGTCTCGTTCATTTACAGCAGCATAGAATACATTCCAGCAGATTCTATTTACATATTTCCATTTCCAGAAGTCCTTAAATTATATTCTAAACAAGACTTTCCAATTCAAAAGATTAGTCCAACATGAGTAGTATGAAGATAACAGTTGATACCACTAGCAGAATGAACAACAGAGCGGAGAAAGAAGAGAGTTAAGAGCACTATGAGACAATATTAACACAGGCTGTTCTATCATATTTGCATGTGGCATTAAGAACTGGCACTGCCTCTCTTTGCAGTGATGTAAAGTCAGCCTTAACTCCATTAAGCCTGAAGAAATTTTCCAGTTATTTAATGAAACTTCCATTAACATCTCACAAAAAGAGCAAGAACACAACAGAAACCGAGACACCTTTGGAAAGAATTAATCACTTTTAAAGATGATTAAAGGACTGCAAGGAAACCTTTTTATTAAAATGACTGAGACTGAAGTTTCAATTAATGAACTACAATTCATGGTTATTAGCTTGACTAATAAAGTTTGTAAGTGAATAGAAAGCTTGTAATAAAGTAACAGACCAAAAGAACAAACTGCCAGTAGCAAAACCAAAATGAAACAAAAAAGTAACATAGCATAAGTGAAATGAGAAGTTAGAGAAAATAGAACATAAATAAGTCTCTTGACAACAATTTGCATTTATTTCACCCTCTTTGTTTTTTCTCTATAATCTAATCAAGGAAGGAAAGCAGACAAATGGCTTTGGAACCAAATTCTACCAGGCTAACAAAATGTGAAGGGTAATCTTAATGTAAACTTAATTACATTAATGAAACCATCACTTGTAATGGAGACTGAAAAGGAAAGAAAATGCACAGTCTCTGTATAGTTTAAGATACCTGGAAACAGCTTAAAAGCAGAACAAATTAGCTGCCACTTTGATGCCCATTAAAATGCTGCTTGTATGGGCAGCTTCATGAAATACGAAGTCTATTGTTCTGATGAAATGTTAGGGAATGGACAACCAATGAACCAACTAACTTCTTCTGGTTTAACTGGTAGAAGACTTTTCTGAAGTGCACCCATACCTACTCATTCAGTTGCATCTGAACCAGCTGACCCCATGCCATAGTAGTCTCATGTAGGGGTCAAATAGGGAAGGATGTCAAGTCCGTGGAAGACCCACAAAATGTCTAGGAAAGAATTTGTATTCCCTACCTATGCAACTATTCCTGGTCATGGAGAAAGGAGGAGAACCACTGCAAAATGGTGTCCTCCACTCCTAGATCTCTAAAGTGGTCCAGAAAGGTATTGTGATCAATGGCATCAAAAGCTGCTGAAAGGTCAAGGAGGACCAGGAAAAGTGCACCCTTCCTATCCCGGTCCTTCCAGAAGTCATCCACAAGCATGATCAATGATGTCTCAGTACCATATCCCAGCTAAAGCCCAACTTTTCTGAGACCCATAAATTCCATTTGTTTCAGGGTCCTGTGGGACTACAGCCCAAGCACATTTCCCACAACCTTCCTCCAAAGGGGAGGTAAGAGGCTGGTTGACTGTCCAATATCACTGGATCTACAGATAATTTCTCAAGGAGGAGATGCACCATTGCTCCTTTCAAGGCAGGAGGAACCCCTCTCTCACTCAAAGATAAATTCAGCACCACTTGGATTTAATATATCTTCTTCTAAGCAGCCTTAACCAGTCATCAGAGATATGGATGTAATTTAACAACTCTGAGAATCCTGCTGACTTTCTCAAGACTCAAATTCCTCCCAGAAAACAGGACAAGACCCAGCCTCACTCACTTCATTAGGACTCCAATATAAAATACTATAAAACATATGCAAACCTAAGAAAGCTATAATATGTATCACCTGACTTGATAAAAGAACAATGGAGCATCTCTATCTGCTATTTAGCATGTGAAAACTATTAATGCCTAATGATGTAAAATATTTTTGTTTATTAAAGTAGGACAACGTTTTTGGAAAAATTGTGCCATTATGAAGGGATAGAGCTTGCCAAATTGCAATATGAATTGCTCAACTGCCCATAACATTTGCGCTTTTCACCAAAATGGGATGAAACTTACCAGAAAGGTAGTCAATTATTAGGGAAGAAGCATGCCATGTTTCATACAAACCAATGCAGATTTTTTTCATGTTCCTTGATAAGTTGGTCAGACCACTTTTGCAACATGGTATTCTCAGGAGTCTTCTCCAATACAAAAGTTCAAAAGCATCAATACTCTTTCTATTCTGCTTCCTCAGAGTTCAACTGCTCACTACTCCACTCTAACTACTCTTCAGAGCCCTGGTTGAGGTATCTGTTTTTGCATCCCCATAATTCTTGCTATTTTTTTTTTTTAATATTTCCAAAATTCCTATTTCACCCCCAGTTTGGGATTTTGTCCTGCAGCTGAGGACTTCTGCTTTCTCTCCTTTGGCATGTTTCAGTTTGAAACAGTAGTGGGAAACATTTCACTCTCCCTCTTTCCCTGTTCCTTCTCTGAGATGACTTTCAACAGTAAATTTACAGTTCCTTTTGCTTTATATGAGCAATAAAACAACTTTTTTCTAGCAAAACTCTGGTATTTATTTATTGCAATTGATTTATTTATTGTAATTTATATGACACTCAGTTCCCCCCGAAACTCCAAGTTTACAAATAGCACAAAGAACGCAATAAAAACAATAACTTAAAAATTGTAACCCAAGCCAGACACCCAATAACAACAACAAAATCTTCCTATTCATCATCACACCAAGAAAAACTATTCTCTGAACCCAACATACTACCAATCCCCAACGTCTTTCTGAAACAGTCAGGTCTTAGTGTCTTTTTTAAGTGCCATCAGGGCTGGTGCTGATCTGACCTCAGGTGGAACAGTGTCCCAAAGGAGAGGATCAGCAACTGAAAAGGCACAGTGTCACCATTATTCCTCCGATGGTGGAAGATCTGAGAAGAAAATCTGCCCTGAACATCTTAAAACCTGACAGCCTCATAATGTGATATTCTAAACAAGCTGATGAAATCGCACTTTTCTCACCTATGCAAGCCAAGCCACACCAGTCAAATGTTCTTTTTTGGACAACTAAAAAACATTGAGGCCTTGCCTTGCATTTTGATTGCTATAATTTTCATGCAATCCGCAAGCCTCTTAGTGACATTCTACATTAAGGCAAGAGATTGAGAAGAAACATATTTTCTGTGTGCTTAATAAAAACCGAGTAACATGGCAAGAACAGATTCCAGTAAATCAAAATGGACTGCATTAAATTTTCTCATGGATCAGTAAGAACAAATGCTTTCATTAAACTATAACTGGGAGAAACATTCAGTCTCCACACAATTAGTTGTGAAACCATTTTTAGAGGCCTCAAGATTAAATAAAAGGATTATGGTAATGGACCATGCATATGTGCATTAGAGAAATAAAACATTTTGAAATCCAGCAAAGGCTTTGGAAGGAACCGGCATTGCCAATTTATATCAAGTATAATAAGAGACAGGTGTTCAGCTATTAAAGTCATGATTGCTGTAGCAACCACAGCTGATCAGGGAAATCACAGCTGTTGCTTAGCTTTGGAATTTTGTATTTACTGAGAATTTTCATTTGCTTCTCTAAAATATGTTGCTGATGACCCATAAAAGACACTGAGGAAGTAAAAGCATGTGTTAATTAGCAGTGCACTTGAGTACACTAAAAGTGCATAGGAAACAATCTCTTACATCATTAATGCACAATCTTTTGCAGAAGGGGTAACTGATGCCATTAATTATCCAAATAGAGTTAAGAACAGTTTTCAAATTCTTCTTACTTATTTTATTTAGCTGGAAGAAGCTTGTCTGAATGGGATGGGTGAACACTGGCTTTCCCACTGTTTTCGCTAGTATGTGAAGTTTTAGCCAGGATTTGGGGAACATGGTCAGAAGTCCTCAGATATTGGCTTTCCCTTTGAAGATAAAGGGAAATCCCCCACCACCACCACACACACCAATTGAGTGCAGCTTCTGTTGACTACACAGAGAACTCCATTTAATTTTCTTGGCTACAGTTGCAGAATTGGTTTCCCATTGCTTCATTCTGGGATGCTTTTCAACTTCCCACTTTAGCCTACAGCCTGGGATTTTCTGGTAACCTCCATCCAAGTACTAACAACATCTGACCTTTTTTAGCTTTTGGAAACCAGCCAAGGTCACCCAGGCACTGCCACCTGTTGAGCCTCTCTTTTTATAGTTTCAGTAATATTTGCTGGCTGAATCCACACAATGTGTCAGTCTCTCAAAAGATGGCATCACATGTCTCATGGATTGCCACAAAATGTGTGGGATTGTCATGTGAATTTTCCAAGCATCGCCTCTGATTTTCTTGGCCTCATCAAGCTAAGGGACAAATAAAGCTATCTTGAGTAGGCTCTACATGAACACAAGAAAAAGGGGAACTATATCAAAGTGGAGGGAATTGGTTGAGAACTGGACTTCATTAAACTGTGAGGGCCTATTCAAAACCTCTTAAGATGCTGTTGAAATCCATTGGCTATCCTTTATTTGTCCAATTTTTTGCTAGAAACTAGAAAGTGCATTTTCATGAACAGAACTGAACTTGTGGTTTAACTGGGAGGCTGTGAATTCTGTACCAAGGGAAGCCCTTGTAAGGGAACTCCTTCTCCTGGGCTTTTACGCTGCCAGTCTGCTAAAGGGTAGTCCTGTCCTTGAGAGGCTGTTGGAAAATTCTTCCTGCTCCAAGAAATAATTTCAAGATAACATCCATCCAATCTTTCTATAAATTTGGTGGAGACTTTCAAAGCTAAATGAGTTTCCTTCTAACAAGAATGCACCATTCTGGATTCATTTAATGTAACCTGTCATCTGAAATGACAGCCTAACTTTTTGGCTCTCCCAAAGCTGCAGTGCTTGGCTTCTGGCATGAATTCATACAACAAACACAAATTATGGAACATGACTTTCCAAACTCCACCTAATTCTCCCACCATTGTATCACTATTTACTGGTCATTAGTCTCTTTAACAAGAACATTCACAGGGGAGGGATTAAAAAAAATCAAGGTGGCAGCTGCAGTCATGGGAATTTTTATGGGTTTCACACATACAACTCAAATATAAAAGATGCAGGGCTTTGATTACACTGTTGCGACTGCCATTCTGATTCTTCTGACCCTCCCCAACAGTCATTCCTGCTGTTTAACATCCTTCACCCAACCCCTCCAAGGACAGAGTGGCAGTCTCATTAATTGCTCTGCTCTGTCTCTTTGTCTATAGCAGCCTCCCCTCCAGATGTGTAGACTTTGATCAGCCTGGTCCTTGCTTAGAATTCTTCAAGGATGGGAAGATTCCACAGTCCAGTCCTCTAACAGCAAACTGCGTTCTGAGACCTTTATAAAGCCTAAGCGGTTCTACTGGCAGCCACATTCAATTACCTTAGTAGTGATCCCTGGGGAAAAGAACAGCATCTCTGGCAGGTGCATACCAGGTTTCTGAGGGCCAGGTGTGGTCCATTGGCTGCCTACATGTCCTGCTAAGCTCATGTTACCATATTGCCTGGGCTGTAACTATATTCTGCAATAAAGAATTCCTGAGGGGTAGATCTGTAATAGCGGGGTATCTTGCCATGGGTTTATCTATTCTGTGGGCAGATAATTCTTATAAAACAAATATGAATAAAGAGATGTGTCCAAGAAAAAAAAAATCAGGGAGAGTTGTCAGGAGACATAAAAAAGAAATAATGTCTAAAAAGATAAGTGAACAAATAAGCCCCAGCAGTCTGAATTTTGCTCATGCTGAGATCTTGTCATGTCCACCACCGGGTCCTGCTGTTAGCCTTGTTATCTCTTTAACAGCCCCACTACTGACTTAAATATTGACCTTAACTTGATCTTTCATCTTCATTTTATGAAGTACAAAAATGCTACTCAGTGAATATGCAAATATCACATGGAATTTACTGTAAGTTTGTACTAAAACAATTGAAGACTTAATTTAGACACACTTGGGAATTGCATGTGAAGCTTCTGATGAGCATGAAACCCATTCTGTATAAACAGCTGTGTAACTATTCTGAAATGTGCTACACAGATACAATGCCGCCATAAGCATCTAGGAGTATGGACAAGGGGCAAGGGGTTGTGCCATCAACTATTCCTTTGGAGAAGGCATGGGACTGCCTCCAGAAACAATCTCTCCAAATAATCAGGTAAAACCACCACAGAAAATATGAAAGAACTGTCTGAAAACAAGATGTGTCAATCAACACAGCAGAACAAACAATAGTAGTGGAGACACGTGTAAGATATGTCCAAGTACCTTATCTGTCACACCATATAGCTGGTGAGATGATTGCTAGGTTATCATGCACAGACTGACAAACCGCAGAGGAGTAGCTGAGTCAGTAGAACATCCTTAACTTTAAAGTTGAAAAGTATTTGGATGTATTTGGTGGGAGAAGGTAGATTCAAGGTATATCATCAATCATTAGTCTGGAGGGAAAAAAACAACAATTAACAGTACCAAAATAAGCAGATATGCTATATTCTTAACAGCAATGGAATAGTCAGTTAATAAGATGGGATGTGAAGCCGAGCAGAAGAAGGAGATATAGGAAGGAGGGATCTTTTAACAGATAAGACTAAAACCTCCAACTGCTCTTCATTTGTCATCTTTTGAAACACTTTTCTTTCTCATCCCCCTAGAGTTCTTTTATCTCCAACACGGCCCTAGTGTCAAAACCTTACGTTGTCAAATATATTGTGAGACTGATCGGTAGCATCTGGGATGCTGGGAGCTAGAACATGTAGCTAAAATACAAGTATGTCTTCTACTTTGGTAAAATTGGGCTTTAGGAATCAAACCGTGTTCATTAAGCCAGGAATAAACGATGTAATAAACAAGGTGAATGGAGAAGGGCATTTGCATCTTCATCAAATCAAAGCACCCTTTCAAAGATCTCCAATAAACCAGAATCCGGGGTCTGCACATATCGTCATATTCTAACTTATTTTTCATTAATCCATTCACATAAAGCAGAAACAAAGAGGCTATAGGAGCCAGTACATAGTTTATGCATAGTACAGCTTGACAAGCCAAGATTCCTGGTTAATTATGTGCAACTCTAGGCAGCATCTAGAAGTGAATGTCATTTCCTGTTCCTTTCCTTTGGACCACAGTTGCCAATATTCTAACAGCACAACCTTCTTTCCTCATGCTGCCCTATATTTTATATTTGCCTCATCAGATGCCACACATGTAGTTCAGTTTCATTTTAACTGTCACACAAAGGGCATTTCAGATATTTAAGTATTCCAGTGAAAATCACTGCAGAAGAGAACAAGGGCCTTTTCCGGAACACGAATGCAAATACATGATCCCTGACTGCACATTTGACATTCAGTGCTGCAACATAATAAAATTTCATTTAAAAACCTGAAGCATAAGTTTCCTTCCTACTTTGCAAGACGCAGACAAAAAATATATTGTTCAGAAAGAAGAAGATAGCCAATGACCTCTATAAACAGGGCATAAACTAATTTAAGTACGAGACATGTAGCTGCTGCATTCTGTACCCAAGAAATACAATGAAAATCAATTTGATAGGAAGAGGAAAAATATCTAATCCTGTTTCTTGACTCTGTTAATACAGAATCTTTCCAAATGTATTGCAGAGTTTCCCTAGATAGTTCAATGCTAAAGGCTCAAACACACCTACCTGAGAGTAAATACCATTACATATAGTGAGACTTCGGGCATTTCCACACTGCTGCCATTTCTACACTATAGTATCTCATCCACAGTCAACGTTTCTGGGGACTTTACATTGCAGAGACTATGCAGGGAGAAGCGTGTAGTGTTTGTGTTTGGTTTCCAGAAGATCCTTCTGAATGCACAGCAGCAACACCTTAAAGCCAATGCATCTTTTCCTTCAAAAAGTCATGGCTGCTTTAAGAAATTGCAGAGAAGTCCCATGTAGAGAGTCAGTTTGGTGTAGTGGTTAAGGCACCATGCTAGAAATCGGGAGACTGAGTTCTAGTCCCACCTTGGGCCAGTCACCCTCTGTCAGCCCTAGGAAGGAGGCCATGGCCAACCACTTCTGAAATCTTGCCAAGAAATCTGCAGGGACTAGTCCAGGCAGTTGCCAGCAGTCAACCCTGACTCGAGGGCACAAAAGAAAAGAAACTATATTCTCACTGCGGTGTACTCCAGAGCATTTTCTGGAGACTGAATCTGAAACTGTTGTGAAACCAACCCGCCTTCATGGATTTCCAGAAGATCAGCCACATGTTAGGTAAAGTGCAGACATTCTGAATTGATGTTTACCCATCTGGGCTGAATTCATACTCCAGTTCATGTACACAGGTTGATTTCCCGACTCCTATTCCCATTCTGCTAAATGGGAAAATTTCTGTATCTTTTGAAACTAAAGAAGAGAATCTGGGACCTATGGCTGGAAAGAGCAGCCTCAAAACTTCTTTGATTAGAATCTCTAAGTATTTTCTGGAAAAGGGTTGTAAGAAGAATTGAGACAAAAGGAAATCTGTTTGTGGCAACAATTATCTTAGGAAGAATAAGCAGAGTTCGTGAGATTTGCAGGCTCCTTCTGCTTCTGTCAAAATGATGTCATGATGCATAGTGAAAAAGTGACAGGGCAGTGACACTGTTTTTGATACCTACCCCTCCTCCTGCCAGGCACTGCTGGCAAAGATGTCTATCTGGATAGATTGCATAAGTCTGATTTTAATTTATTTTTCTGGTTAGCGCTAAGATGTTTATTTTATCTGTGCAAGCTTGGTTATTGTATATTTGATGCCACTTGGGCTCTTGGACAGTAGATCCATTACATCTTGTGATCTGTCCCAATCTTAACTTTATCCTTTGAGAACTCCATTTTATATTACCATCTGTAATTGTAGCCTGATTTTCCCCTTGACTGTTTTTGCATGTGAGTTACTTAATATTAAACAGGAATTTTACATTCTCTTAACCTTTTTTTTACTTTGATTTGTTGCTTGTGAGATTGATTTATCTCCAAAGGAGGGGGGCTGCTTTCCCTAATCATGCACCTTCAAAATCAAAAACGTCTGTCAGAATGATCTGAGCAATGTGGGACAGTTTTATGGCCCTGCTGGACTCTTTGGAGGAGGAAGAAGAGGAGGAAGTAGACCCAGGGATTTCTAGGGATAATAGTATTAGAGGGGGTTATTCCAGCAATGTCGAAACCAGTAACTCTGCCACTCTGGCTGAGGTAGATTTAGCAGGCCCCCAGGACTCCCTGGCTGCACTCACTGACAGCCTCTCAGCCACTCAGTCCCAAGCAGAGGCAGGCTTTGAAAACACCACAAGAGAAGAAGCCAGGAAGCAGGCTGGCAGGAGAGCAGACTGTACTGTGCCTCAGCTGTGCATCTGGGTGGTGGTTCCCCGTGGCTTATTTATTGGCCCTCCCTCCCTGACATAAACACTGAGAACAACTTTTCAAGCCTCAGCTCTGCCGTGTTTACCTTGTTGTGCTATGAACTCTGGATTCCATCATGTCTCTCATCTTCTCCCTTGGATTCATTGCTTATTTATTGGTTTCCTGGTCTTGACCCATGCCAAGCCTTGATTGTGTTACAACTGTCATCCTTAGCTCTAGGTAAATGAGACTCTTTCCTTCTAAAAGTTCTGCCTGAGTTTGCATATCTCTGGACAGTGGCAGCCATCCAGCTTGCTATCTTGCTGACCGGCACAGAAAACTGTTTATGAAAATTGCAGATCCTACATCTCTGAATATTTTTAAGAAAGGCTGGAGTATCAGTTCATGAGGATGGTTTAGTTGGTTTTCCTGAAGATTGCACAGGGTTGGACTAGATTATCTTTGTGGTCCCCTGCAATTCCACAATCCTTTGATTCAACAGAGAGTGAATGAACAAGCAAATAAGAGAGACAGACAGTGTAAGAGATGCACGCCTGCTAGCCTGGCTGACAAATAACAAGCAAGGAAGAAAAGCACAGGGTGACTGGGGGGAGGGGGGAGGGCAATGTTCCAGGAGAGTTGGTATCCCGTCCACTATTTTATGGGCCTCTTTCTGACCGGGCCTAACACTGTTCCAGAATAGCGCTACTCCAAAACAGCACAATTCCAGAATACCACTCAGGAAGCCTATCAGCCAAAATCCTTTAAACGCACCTGCAAAATGCTTGTGCAAAAACAGACCAAGATTTGACTGGGCTAAATCCATTGATCGAGTCCTCTGTCAAAACTTGTCTCCTTCCCTAGCTCCGCTTTGTGTTAGGTAGATGATAAGCGGAGCCTTTTCCCACTGGCTGGTGACTGTTGGTGGGATGGCAAATGAAGGCAGAGGACTCCAGCAGCCATTTCCTTTAATATCCTACATTAAAACGGTAAAGGCAACATTGCTCCTTGGCCTTGTTACTGAGGCAAAACAATGCTCAGTGCAAATGATGCCAGCAACCTAGCGCTGAAGTCAAGGAGGTTAACATGGCAGCGAGGAAGAGTCTTTTGAGATACATTTTGAGCACAGATGTCAACGCTTGGTGTTATTCAACTGTTTGCAAATCAAGGCTGACAAAGATAACCCCGGCCACCTCAGCTTTCTCTCCCACGCAGACATTATTTGTGCAATGCTCTGCAATTCAAGACCGCTTACGTGCCCTTGATTTAGATTCCAACTAAAGTAACAGCACCACAAGGTCACCACTCTATCACATTGTTGTTCCTTTGTTTTGAATGCCGTGGATTATTGATACGGCTTCCCTCATAAATCTTTGTGTCTCTTTTATGAAAAGGGCACTAGGCTGCAAAATCGACTCTGGCTAGATAAACCCGTCAATTCTACTCGAAAAGTACACGAGAGATTCAAAATAAGCACCAACCTTGATATTAGAGTTATTTCTAAGAGCTGCTGATGTTGCAGCATCAACATTTATTGCAATATCAACGCATACCCACACCAGGTTTTCAGTTATCATTGTCTGTTATAAATGACAACAACAAAAGGGAACCCAAGAAATAGCTAGATGAACGGAAGGAAATGATAAGTGGATAGGAGCAGGCTTAATTCTCATTGGTTGGGATTGTGGAGCAGAGCAAATAAGCTCCCATTTTACAACCATTCCCTTTATTTTTTCCTGTGCCTTTGAATGAATGGTTGTGGAGGAAGGGAAAGTACTGCATTGTGGGATACTATTATGATGAAAACAATAACAGTACCCTTCTCTCCAGGAAGGAAAGTAGAATGTGTCAATGCAACTGAGCAAAATCTCTAATATTCTGAAGCATTTTTTGTTTATTTAAAATAACCCTTTAAGAGTCAGGGTTATTCAGCTTATGCTGGTACACCTGATGCACACTATAAAGCAGTGCTTCCCAACCTTTTTTCTTCACTACCCAAAACCCTAACTTCGAACGGTCGCTGAACAAATGGTCATAACTCGAGGACTACCTGTATTATAAAAACAATATTATTGAATTATCTTTGTGTCATTTCAACAAATTACCATTAGTAATTTCATTGATTTTTGCCTTAATTGGAATACTCTGGGAAATTTTAAAATATATTTTAGTGCACATGGCAATCTTTAAGTCAATTTAAATGTCCCTGTTGTGATTGGGTAATGGGTTCATGCTGTAAGGAATGCCCCGTTCGTCAAGAGAAACTCTGTGACACAAGTGTATCATAAAGAGGTTTACTCAAGCATAACACAACAGTTACAAACAAAGCCAGGACTGGCTTGGCACATTTCGTGGTACAATTTATAACTCTCTCCTTCCCGCGTTTCGCCCCGTCGTCAAGTTACATGCTACGGATTATCGATACCCCAAAAATCCCCCTTAATGTTCCAAATGGCAGGTTCAGCCAGTATCCCGTTGTCCTAGATTGCTCTGCTGCTCCGGCGTGGTCTTGTTTCCCCCGGGGTCCTTTCCGTTGCGCGCAAAGCCGGGGTTTTCTCGATCACATGGTGATCGCCTTCCGCAGCCTGCGGTTTTGCTCTTTGTCTCGGTGCGCGCTGCTCATCCGAGTGGATACAATCCATCCACTCTGTGATCTCCTTGTTAAGTGGGCGCAGGTGGCCCATTAATCAGCCGCAGCTCATACTTCCTCTTTCTCCCTGGCTTGTGAGCAGGCGGTAGAATTGACTCAGCGCGGGTGGCCGGGTTTCCTATCAGTGCCATGCCGGCTGAACCTGACACATGCGTTGTTACTCAAAGAAAAACCACTTTCACCCAATTTTGGGTAATTTACCCAGGTTTGTAAAGCACTGCTGTAAAGCATAGAAAAGTAACATTTTTGGTGTAATGGACACATTTGAACATTGAGAATATGTTGTGGTCACTCTCATAAAATGAGCACCATGATGGAGGTGAAAAGATGCATCATCATCACTTAGCTTAAGACTAAGCTGCTCCTTGTCAAAGAATAGCCCTCTGCAATACTCTCTCTTCCTCTAATTCACCACCAGTTTAATATTCTAATGGGCACATGAGAACTCTCTTGGGCCCAGAGGTATTCTTGGAAGATGATGCTAGAGGCTGGCAGCTTGTTTTGCAGCATGACAGCTTCTAGTGAATCAGAGAGCTTGTCAAATGCCAAGGGAGGTTACCTAAAGGAGGTACAAAGAGCTGGAGGTAAGTTATGCTTACCTAGTTTGGTAAGAGATGAATCAGTCCCATTTACTGCTGCTGTGTTAGTGAAGCAAAGCTGTCTTTCTGCAGGACACCGTATTGCTCAAAAGCCTTGTTGGAGAAGACCATAAACAAGATAAAATCAACAGCACAGTCTAAAAGGTTTTGAGAGGAAAAAAAAAGTCTTTCCCTGGAGATAAAAATATCATGATGCAGAGACCAGGTATATTTCTCTGGAATGACAGCTGGGCTGGATAGCTATTCACACATTCAAGCAAAATACATTGTAATGCTATTCTGTGTTGTTTAAAAACATTTGAAAATATGGAAGACTACATACCCCCCTCTCCTCTAAAAGGACCCACTGAATCCACCTGGTTCTTGGTTCCTCCAAGGATGCCTAATACATTCTGACTTTATTACTTCCATATTACTATTCACTATTTTCCTAAAGGAAATCAGGAGAGAAACTGTTGGGTCTTACAATGCAGGATTTCTCAGGTAATAGCCTTATTAGTTCATTTCCCGGTTGTACTTCAACAGCTATGGCTCAAACATCAGTAACCAGCCACCAGCAGATTACAGTTCCCCATATCTCATGAGAATATAAACAGTTGTTCTCTGCTTATAATCCCTGCTGGACTGGACCCCTAGGCAACTAGTCCAGCAATCTGTTCCCATAGTAGCCAACCAACTGCACAAGGAAGCCCACTAGTCTCCCAGCAGATGGCCTTCAGAGGCAGTCACACCGACATCAAGGCTAATAGTCACTGATCCCATGACTTCCATGAATTGGTCCAACCCTTTTTTGAAGCCAACCAAGCTAGTGGCCTGTACTTCATGGTAGTGAATTCCAAAGTTTAATTGTGCATTATGTTAAAAAAAAAAATCCTTTTGTCTTTGTGATTCTTCCAGGATTCAGTTTCATTGGATGACCTCTGAAAGTATTTCCAAAGTATTTTGGAAAGGGGAACATAGCTTCTCCTTTTCTATTTTATTCACACCACACATAATTTTGCACACCTCAATCACATCCTGTAATGGATGGCATGAGCAGGGAAAATTCTGGAATGGATCTTCAAGGTTGTCAGGAGGGGGGAGAGACATTCCAGGGAAAGCGCCTCCCCAGCCTGCACCAAGAGTGTGGGAAGACGAAGAGGATGAAGCTGGCCCCTCCCTAGAGTCTCACGGGTTATAGCCACTAGTTGCTTTACCATAGGTTTAGTGTGGCGAGATTTTGTCTATTAGGTGTGAGCTAATAAAGGAACTGAACTGTACTGGATTGCCTTGTTGCTGTTCTTGGGCTGAACCTGACACATCCCCTCTCATTGATCTCATTTAGAGCATCCTAAGATGACACTGGCAGGAAAATGTTAAATGATTTTTAGCAGCAGAATTATGGTGTGCATTTTTCCCCCCCTAAAGAAATAAGGACAACAAATGGTTAGAAGATTCTAGGAGAGAAACAACTCCCAATTTCCATCTTTAAAAACCTGGAAGCTCCCAAAGGCTCCCAAATTACATATTTCAATAACACAAGTTCAGGATGATTTTTGTAGAGGGCTTTAAGAAATGGAAGATGGAGCCATCTGGCTAAGATAAGCTTCAGGCTCCCCACTCTTAAAAACCTAGCAAAACATAGAAAAATAGACCTGTGCCTGGGGAGCAATTTGCAGATTCCAGTTCTGGGAAACTTGTATATTCCTCTTTTATGTCATAGAACTAATAATGGATGGGCAAAGTTTTCCAAGGAAGTGGAAAAACAAATTGTTGTACAGTGGAGGAAGAGAAGAGGAAGTGGACCAAGATACTTGGTGACCTCACATGAAAAGCAAGACCAACACATTGCTAAATGTCTACCACCATCGTGACTTCTTTATCCTGCCTAAAGGTAAAG
Organism: Python bivittatus; assembly: GCF_059951505.1. Lineage (NCBI taxonomy): Eukaryota > Metazoa > Chordata > Lepidosauria > Squamata > Pythonidae > Python > Python bivittatus. The sequence continues at coordinate 2,916,158 of NW_028277044.1, read as the reverse complement.
CCAGCTGCAATCAGGAATGGGAAACTATGAACCTTTAGATATTGTTACACTTTGACAACAATCAGTCCAGGCCAACACGGGCAATTATCAGGCAAGGTGGAAATTATGGTCCAACAATATCTAGGTCTTCATCTATATAAAGGAAGGGGACCATATGCAGTATTCTCAGAATAAGCCCTATCAGTAAATATTTAAGTTAGCAATCTAAATACTATTGGACAGCCTAGTTAGGATAATCCACCACTAATTCAGTCTGTTTCCTGTGATTCCTGTATTGTTCAACATTTTTATGTATAATACACAACGAAGACACATGGATTAAATATGCTTTTGTAAAGAACTCCCAGATCAAGTGTATTAATCAGATTTACAAATGTATTGCCAATATTCCTTTTCATATACAGTACATCTCCCCCACACCACCAAATATTTGTTTTTCTTCTAAAGTTGATGCATGCCCTTGTAAGCTTTTCTTCTTCTTTTCCTTCCCTCATCTTTCTGAACCATGTCTTAATCCAAGGCCAAGCTTAGGGATTGTGTAACCAGAAAATTCAGGTGTTAACAGAAAGCTCTGTTATATTCATACAGTATATCTGTATGAATGGCATGTTTCTAAAATAGAAGGATTTTCTGAACCATCCGCACTGAATTGAAAGAAAAAGAGTAAAGACAGTAAAAAAAAAAAAGAGAGACAGTAACAAAAAATACTTTGGAATTTTCCTTTTTCTCTGGATGTACAAATCAAGGAAGTAAATTATCTGTCTGAATACAGATACACTACAGCATTCTGTAAAATGGTGTATTATTTTCCACTTTTTCAGTTGATAGCCTACCTTTACAAAGTATTCCTTTAATTCTATCACAGGTATACCCACCCCTTTAACTGATTTATTTAGGTATATTTATTTCATTATATATTTAGGTTCCATATCTATATTATTTCCTAAAATAAGGACACAGAGCATACAGATTCCTTTTCAGCAACCAGATCCAGTTCTCCATTAGGATGACTATAATTCCTAGTAGTAGCGTGAACTACTTAGATCACTAATCTCACTCAGCAAGACCTCAACAAAGTTGAAAGAATAATAAATGTAAATAATATAAAACCACTTCCATCACATTCACATAAATTATTCATCCTCTTATATGTCAATATGTCTGTGTATCAACTACACATGGTATACACTAGATATGAGCAAAATGTAGCTTTCTGGGAACAGAATGTTCTGGAAAACTCCAGAAGGCTTTGTTTCTTACCAGTCATAATGAGGGGAGGATACTAAGAATATTTGGTCAGTTTCTAGACATTAATTCTACAGTTTATGATGCTTTTCATATTTTGATAGATTCCAATTCCTGGGAATACAGTCAAGAACATATGCTTCTTTAACATACAGCAATTGATTCAGAGGCATGCTAGCAATCTAACTGATGTCAGCCCACTGCACAATATAATAATAGGGCAAGAGACCAGTTGTGAAATGGGTGGCCATATAACTCCAATAAATAAATACGTAAGTATTAAGTAAGTAAGTAAGTAAGTAAGTAAGATGTTCCTATCCTTGAGTTACATCACCAACAGCAGCTTGATTGTAGCCAACCCTTACTGAACGTTCTCTGAGGTGTCCAGTATATATAAAGAGATTTTTTTTGCTGTTGTATTTAAGATGATTTGAAGAACAAAAGAAAATAATGGTCATTCAAAAAGATTTACTCAGCAACAATGTTGGCCAGGTATTCTGTCTGGATCCTCCTGCTTCTTTCTCCCTGCTAACTATGACCAGAAACCAAGCATTAATCCTGTTCCTTTCTGTGAGTGGGTATTTGAGGACACATGATTTTCATTTCAATTTTTCTATGAGTTATCCTCGGTTTTGAATACAGATTTAACAGTCTTACAGAATTTTAGACAGGTTTACCATTCTTGCTCCCACTTAACCAAAAAGTGGAAAGAACTCTTGTCAGTTTCACCACTCCACCATTCTGCTATTTCTCTGGTCCAATAGTAGACTGGTTTAAAAATAAGTGAAAGAGAAAGATCCACTATTCCACCAGTGCAGGTGGGGAAAAGTCCAGTAGTTCATAAGTTCTCTCTGACCAGCTATCTCTTGCCTGGGACAAGAATCAGGCTTGAAGTTGGAAGGTGTCCTCTGTCAGCCCAGTTGCCCAGGAGAAAATGGCCACAGAGGGCAGTGATCAATAACCAGAATGGAGGAAGTTTGCCTGCCACAGCACACATGAGCCAATTCAAGCACAGCAGGACACTTCCCTACAAGGAAATAAAGCACAGCAAGCAGACTACACAGCCTGCTTCTACCAGCAGAGGCAGGAAACCATTATTTTTTGACATGGAATAAGAAAAGATAAGTTGACTGACTGATTGATTGACTGATTGATTTTACAAATGTTTATAGCCACCCATCTACCAGAGGAATTCGGCAGAGAACATAGATAAAAACATAACCCAAAATTTACAAAACCAGTAAATAAGCTAAGTCAAGGCCATGAAAAATCTTGTTACTAACATCAATACAGCCATAGTCCTACCACGAACCTCTTAACATCCTGGCCCCAGTGCCTGGGGGAACAGCCAAGTCTTCATGGTCTTTCAGAAGGTTACTAGGGTTAGGGTCATCCATATCTCAAGGGGGAGGCTATTCCATAAGTCTGGTGCCATAACAGAGGAGGCATGCTTCCTAGGATCCACCAAGGGCCATTGCTTCACCAATGGGGCCCAGAGCAGACCAACTCTGCCTGATTTGGGGGGATGGACAGAGGTGATCCTGCAAGTATCCTGGCTCTATGCCAATCAGGAGTTTAAAGGTGACAACCAGCAGTTTGATATTGCCTTCCTTGCAGGCTCAGGACAGGTTGAGGACAATGCCATACTTTCTTGTCCTCTAGAAACAGTAGCTGGTCCAACTCATGCTGGGAAGATAAGCCAAGTTCTTGGACAACTGAAAACAAGATTTTCTTAATTTCCTAACAAGCTATATAGAAAAGGAATGGAATAAGGTTACAGAACTCTCAGCTATTGGGACTGCTTTCACTTTAGAACCTAAGTTTTCTCTCGGCAAATTAAGGTGGAGGCTTTTCAGGTTTTTTTTTAACTAATGGACTCTGGGCAAGGAAGTGGTCCATTTCCTGGACAACTAAGAATGTGTAGGTGGCCAGGCTATGAATCTCTTACAGGCTCTGAACATACCATTACAAACCACTCTTTTGGTCCTTGTCCTTGTGACCTGAAAAGGGATACTAAGAAGCCAGTGTCAGGGCTGGGGTTATAAATACCATCACCACTTTATCTCAAGAAACAAATGTGAGTCTCTGAATACAGGCCATTTTTGAGCTCAAAGGGGTCTTTCTCCTTTGCATCCCAAACATTTTTCCTGCTTTCTGGTGTCCAGGTGACTTCTACTGTAATCAGCCCATTGTCATCATTGACTTATGAAGATGTCCACAAACAGCAGTTATTTGTCCAAGTCTAAGCTATATGATTCCCATTCATCTAGATCAGGGATGGCATCGGTACAGCTGCACTTAATATTGTTGGACAATGGGTGTGTGTATGTTGTGTGTGTGTCAAAATAGCTGGGGAGATATCACACAGATATGAATGGGTTTTTTAGAGCGAATTTGTTTTTGTTATTTTGTTGTTTAACTTTAAAAAAAAAACAAAAACCTGTGGCCCTACCCCAAATGACAGGAATCTGACATCCATTTTTGCAATTTTGCCCAGATGGGCTCTGAGGTCCAGAAAAAGAGGATGCAATGAGATTGCACATTGCCAGCTCACCCACCTGTGATCTCAATGAAAGGCATTAGTGCAAACTTCCAGAATACACCTGGGATTAATTGGAAAGGCCAATGAATTTCCTTCTGTAGTAATGATACCTTCCACAGTCTAAAGAGAGACCCACTGTCATGGATACTTCATCCCTGCATGAGGCCCATTTAAAGACTCTTTATCACTTACAAAAGGAAAAAGGAATAGTTAGTTCCAAAGTTAATGGTCTGAAAGTATTTTAGATTTTTGTTTTGTTTTGTTTGGTAATGCTTTTTGGGTGTAGGCAGGGAGAAAACTTTATAATTGAATTGCTTCACCGGCAGGTCAAAAGGAATTAGAACTGCCTCATCAGCCCCCATATGATGTTTACCCTGAATTTGATTTTGCCACACACTCTCTCTCCTTCTCTCATGCAGATACACACACAATCCCTCCAGTCTTTCTCTCTCACCCTGTGTCCACACAGTATTTCTGTGTCTCACACTCTCTGTCTCTCACACATTCATTCTCTGTCTCTCTGCGGGCTTCTAGATGAAAGAACAGTCCCAGGAGCCAAGGAAATTGATCCCCCATTCCTCACACCACAACTTGGGGCTTCCAATGTAAACAATGTTAATGTATCCCTGTGCTAGTGCCATTATAGCATGGATAGAGAAACAAAGTTGTAAGGCAGTTAATGCCGCTTCAGAAATGGCATGAAGGGGCAACCTATCCTGTCTTTCGAGAGGATTCTTGGCTCACCCTGTCTTCTAGCTGATAGAATCCCATTATTCCAGTGGGCAGACGTGATTAAATAAAACTTCCCAAATTCAGAACTGTCAGAATGTCGCAGACACACTGTGAAATGCTAGCCATTTGCTCTTTTTTTTCTGTCAAGAGATGGAAGGGATGGTGTCAAGAGAGGGGCCTGAGTGGTGGAACAAGGCATTCATTTCTTGGCTAACAATTGCCTGATACTTCTCAGGGCTCAATGGTTGACTGCAAGGAGCATTGCTGACGGCTGGTTGTGAGCTCTAGTCTCACAAATTTGAACATGACCATGTTCATGATATCTTTATATCCAGTCTCAGATGCATTTGAAATTTAAATTCAGAGAGACTGAGAGATAGAAAATTGAGTCATCTGGAAGAGTCCTCTCTATCTCTTGTTTCTCCTACTCCCACATTTTTCACTAGCCCCCCCATTCTTTTCTATGCTCAAAAGATCTCTGAGCTACACATTTTAAATAGTGGTTAACAAAGGACATCTAAAACTCTGGCAATATTTATAAGCTGAATTCAGTAAAAAGATAGAATAAATTCAGAATGTAAGTCAAACACTGTTCCAAAGACACTCTTTGGAATAGTCTTCCCCCAGAGGTCCAAACTACACTTACCCTCTGTCTTTTAAAGGCAGTGAAAATTATTTTCTTTCAGTGAGCGTTTAGAATTGGTTAATTGATTGTGTCCCCCTTACAAGAAGGGGCACTGATGGGTGGGTGGGTGGGGACAGCGGTGTGCTGCTAAATGTTTAACCCTGCCAGCTCCATTGCTGCCACCACGCTGCTAGTTGCAGAACAGCTGATTGGCATGTTAGGCATTGAGGCGCAGCTGTGCTCTCAACTGGCTGACAAAATTCCAGAAAATGTAACAACCAACTCATGCAAGCTGGCTCCAGCACACTACCAGTGATTTTAGTCTATTTTTATATTTTTTAAATTGTACTTGTAATGGTTTTGGATTTATTATTGTTATATTGTGTATTTTCTTACTACAAACCACCAGGAGTCATGTGGAATAGGATGAGACATAAATGATATAAGAGCAATCACAACAATGTGTTTGACTATTTTCTGCCTGCAGTAGAAAGATGTACTTGAGGGCAAGCTTGGTGGTCCACATACTAGATGAATGAAGAATGGTCCCACTTCTTTTTTGCTGGCTATGCCACAGCACCAGTTTTATATCAAAAGACAATTGCATAGTGATAACCATGCAATTCAATCCAAAATTGACCTGAAATATACTTGAATAGTTGTTGCTCTCATGCTACAATTGTTTTGTGCTGTGTATATTTGCTTTCAAGTACAATCAAAACTAGAAACTATATCTAAGACTGCCCTTTGAATTTTCAGTAGGTTCCTATCCATTCCCAAACTCTTAACAGCAATAGCAGAATATATAAGAGAGAGGAAATGATTCCAATTTATATGTATCTCAATAGCTGACTAGCAGTCAAGTACAACTCTGCAAGAAATAAATAACACCATGCACCATGCAGATTCCTAGAAGCAGAATTCCTAGGGGTGTGTTTCCAAAGGTTTATGTCCCAAAGAAGCCATTCTAAATATCTTTTTTCCTTTTTTCAGTTTTTACTGAATGACCAAGGGAGTCACTAAAAACAGTTTTGGAATTCAGATTGCTTTCCCAAAGAAAGCTGTAAAGCAATCACCTCTTTTCAAGCTTTCAAAACTGGAATTAGGGCACATGAAGTGTACACCATAAATAGTTTTAAGCTGGAGGTCCAGTGTGGAAAAAGAACTTGGTTTGTAGGAACAAGGGTGCAGATTAGATGTACACTACGAACAATCTAATTCATGTTCCTCATATAAACCCCTGCTACCCAGGTCACAAACAATGAATTCTGTCAGTCATTTCTCTCTCTTTCTCTCTTCAGGATGTTAGCTTTGCAAAGGGCTGATATTTGGACTGAATTTACCTTCCATCCGATGGAAGGTAAATGGTCGATTTTCCATCTTGGATGGATTTCTATGATTTCTCAGACCAACCAGATCCAATGGAATTTGTCTTTTTTTTTTTCCCCCCTTCAATTACGAACATGGTCATGAGCGAACAGAAAATTTTGTCCCTCTGTTAGGAACATGTGTATCTTCAAGGCTGCTTTTACTACGGGAGTATTAGTTTCATTTGCAAGGATGTGCTAATCACAGAATCAGGCTGTTGCTTGTTCATGCCCACACTAATTTATTTTGCATCACATTTTTTTTCAAATAAGAAACCAAAACTTCTATAATTTGTTTTGTATAATACCGTGCAGAGTTATAATTGCATAGCTTTTTAAATATGATGCAAACTTATCTAACTACAACAGAAATTAAAGACTACAGTTGCTTGGATTTAGTGTAACAGTTACAGTCGCCTTGCTGATTACTGGCATAACACTGAAGATACATAATGTAATACATGATAATAACTCTTCACAATTTAAGGCTTTGTATGCAAGATGCCATTCAAACCACATGTGACCGGAAGTCCAATGCCAACCACGCTTTCATCTGCAACTGCCTGAAACATTGCTAATATAGTATATATTGGTTCAGCGTGTGTGTGGGAGGCCTGGGCAACTTCTACACAAAGCTTCCTCTTCACATGTTGCATTTTTTTAATGCAATTGCTGCTCTGGGGACAATCAGTGTCCACTGTAGTTATAACTGTCTAGTGCCATCAACCCATGTATAATGCTGTAATTAATGGGGAACTAGGTAGAGTTTTAAAAATCACATATTTCTGTTTTTTGTTTCTAATGCAAGAAGCTATAGTAATACAGCTGTAGTTATGGGGGGGAAAGGAGCTGATGGATTTTTTACAAACATCCAGATATATCAGTCTCTTCAAATCTATTTAATTCTGGTTCTCAAGCCTTGTAGCACTGAGAGAAAGGGACATGTGCTAACCTTTCATCCACTACAGGCCTGAAGTTTTGTCAGGTCTTCACTTTGGCCAGGCTCAATGCACTGCCCTCTGCAGTCTTCTTGCAGTGCTGCCAAAATATTCTCCTTCATATATGACTTTCTGGGAGGGCTCAGTGCAATCCTTGAGCCACATGTTTTTTTCACTGCTCTCTCTACAGGGAATCTAGGACCACCTATATATTTATCCTATCCTTAAATAAATTTTCTGGCAGACAGCATTATTTTTAATTGTCCCTTCTTCTGCCTGACCTCTGTTTGGATTTTATCCACCTTTCTTTGGGTTCATAAAATCTGTGGGGTTTTTTAGACTTTTTAGTCTTATACATCTCTATTTTTCCTTGTTTTATTTCTTTCTGACTACTGGCCTTATGGCCTCAATAATATTTTATTTCATTTGTAATTTTGTGTGTGTTAAAAAATCAATATGATAGTCATGACTATGCAATCAAAGCCCCAGCCCCTTTTTATACCATTTGTAAAGTGACACCCCTAGTTTTGTTAGATCTGGGAACTATGGGCCCTTTGCAATTCTCCCTCATTAAAAGCAGAAAATAGGTGAACAATTTATTCAAATTTCTCTCAGGAAAGGACATTTTCACACTATTTCTGAAGAACAGGAGTCATCCTTAACAGAGGTAGCAGGACTGCTACAGAAATACATTTGGAAGAGTTATCTCATGAAATCTTCCCTTGGAAGCATTGAAAGCTGGAGAACTGGAAACCAAGGGGGAGAGAATTGCTCTGTAAAAAAATAATGTTCATACATAATCATTGGCCATCTCATAGTAAATAAGTGCAAGAACACCATGTTATTTGATTTAATTTCATGTATTTGATTTGACAAAGCCACCCACTCCAGAAGACTTTGAGTGCTTTACAAAATCCACAAAAACAAAACAGTAAAACATTTAAAGTAATCAAAACCCACATAAACAGACAGCCTGGACTAAATCAACTAGAACAACAAACACTACAGGCAGTACCAAAAAAAAAATGATAGGGGCCTCACCAATATATATCTAAATGACATTCCCCAGGGAACAAAGCCAGGTCTTTCTTTCTGAAACCCCAGGAGAGCGGATGCCATCCATGTATCTGGAGAGGTGCTGTTCCAGAGGGCAGAGGCTGCAACAGAGAAGGCACACTTCCTTGGTTCCCCAGGATGGCAGAATTTAATTGAAGGGGCCTGGAGGGTAGCCACTGTGCCCAAACATACCAGACAGGCAGAAGCTTTGGTGATAGGTGATCCCTCAGGTGACCAGACCCTATGCCATGAAGGGTTTTATAGATGGAGACTAGGATCTATTCCATTTAGGAGACTGTCTCCAGGAGACAGAAATGTTGTTTCTTCTACAGAACTTCTAAAGTAGTTTTTCTTTCCTCAGATTGAATGAGAAAGGGTAGAAAAAATGTTGAAGAATTTCTCTCCCTGGCACTAATTCTTATTGGTTATGCAGAAATGCAGATTGCTTTGGGTAGACAGCGTAACATCCAGTAGAAGACAGGGCAGCTTAGTTTCAGGTTTCCTGTTCTTAGAAATCAGTAACCGCATTTGTATACCTACAACTATTCAGCAATCCCAAAGTCACGTTTTGTGAGATGGCGGCTATATAAATATGACTGATTGATAAATAAATAAATAATCAATGCATGGTTTTAAAAACAACAGCATTTGCCATTATTCACAATAATCCATCTGAAAATAAATAGCCTTTAAAAATTAAGGCTTTTATATTTGCAAATTCTTTTCTTCTACCAGGACTACTGTTATCAGTCACACTATTAAGACCATGTTCAAGACAACTAGAAAAGACTTGTGGAAGATTGTTTTTGTATGTAGTAACTGAAAGACTGAAATATCCACAATGGAGGAATGGATGGTGAAGATGGCAGAATTTGCAGAGATGACAAAATTGACTTGTTTAATTAGGGAAAAAATAATAACTACATTTGTTAGTGACTGGAAACCCTTTATGGACTTTTTGCTGAAAACTGGAAAAAATGAACTTGTGATTTATGGGTTTGATGATTAGAAAGGGTGGAATATGGAAAGAAGGGAGCCACAATGTAGCCTTAGAGACAGAGAATAAAATATAATTGCATTTATAACTGCTATAAAGAAGATGGGAAGTCACTCCTTTATATCTTTTTTCTTTCTTTTTCTTCTTTTCTCTCCCTTTTATTTCTTTCTTATTTACTTATCACTTTTCTTTTTCTTTACATTTGTATTGTTCTTACTTTGCAAAAAAAAAGTCTTTAATAAAAATTAATTTTTAAAAAAAAGACTATGTTCATATCACTTGAACATAGATAAGGAGTAAATGCAGAGAAATTGCAAATCACTGCAAAACATGTTATATGTAATTGTCAGGGAGGTTAAGCAGAATAATATAAAATGAACTTCAGTGCTACATATGGTGGAGTGCTGGAAGAAAATGCTAATAGAAATTGTCTAGAAAAGTAGTATTCATTCACTACTGTGGTTAAAGTTTCTCAAAAATTTTACTGGTACATTGCTCTGATTTCATCAGAAAAGAAGAACAGGATATCATTTTTTTATAGGCCACTTTTCATTTTGTTTAAACTCCTAAAGCAGTTTACAAGCAAATACTCTCAAATATATTGAGATAGATATCCAGCAGAAACCAGTGACATCACACATCATGATAGTACTGTCCAGACTATGCAATTATATAATTTACACAATTTCCGTAATTTGTGTAATGATGTTATAACACATATATCACCTGCCCTTTTCCTTCTGCCAAGGATACCCATGTACAATAATACAATGCAGCTAATTAAATTTATAAATTTTTTTTATTACAATTATGTTTAGAAGTCAAAGCATAGAAGGCAAAACCAAGATACCTCAGCTATTAAACTGATCAGAGGAATAGAAGAAAAGAAAACAGTTTCACATGTCCTCTTGCAATGCCCTTCTAGCACGACATGGCACCTTGAATTAATATCTCCTCTTCTGACCCATAAAATGTAAGATCAAAAGGAGTATTTGGGAAAAACAAATTATCAAGATTTCTGAACAATTAATTATCTCACAGCTATAACAATTGCAAAAAAATTTGGCAACCCTTCTCTAGTTGCTTCCTGAGCCATCAGCTAAAAAGAAGTAAGTGATCTCATCTGATCTTACATTTTATGGGTCAGAAGAGGAGCTATTAATTCAAGGTGCCGTGCCGTGTTAGAAGGGCATTGAAAGAGGACATGTGGAACTGTTTCTGAGGGCATGAATAAAGCTGGACTGGAATATTTTTGAATTTTTTTTTCTGAAAAGAAGGAAGGCAAAACATTACATTAGGCATGGATAAGGGCTGTCCTGTGAAATAGTAGCTAAGTATTTTGCATGAAATAACAGTGTCCCAGACAGACCAATGGTATACGAAGCAGGGTTTTTGGACAAGTTCTGCTGAACACCTGTGTCATGGACCCATCATTTCAAATCTAAACAAGATCTTTGTGAGCCAAGGGAAATCAAATAATGAACTGAAAAACTGCAACGTTTTAGATCAGCCTGGATCCCTTTCTTCCATGTGGATGTAAAGTTGTCCTATAAGATCGAGAAAGCCAGTGTAAGAATCCAAAGATTCTTATGGCCATTGAGATATGGTTATTTCCATTTTGATGAGCAAATTGAATGCTTTCATTCCAAAAGGCCAAACCTTAGAAGGTTACCCTTGCATCTATATACTCTAGATACTTGATGCCAAAGCTATTAACTTTCTAGGTGTGCTAGCAAGAATTGGTTCATTTGGAGAAAAGGACTATTTTTGTTTTATTATGATTGATGATGGGTTGCTCCTTTCTGCAATATTGGACAAGAACATGAAGATTTCAACTGAAGCTTGCTTGTGTTAGGGAGAAGATTCCTTCAACTTCACCACAAAAATGTAAGAGAGTGCATTTAGTATTTCAAGACTTTAGCAAGGTGGTGCAGATTAAAAACCTAAGTTTGAACCCCCACTTTTGATAGTAAACCCTATACCTGAAGTTGTAGCAACAACTGCCCCCCCCCCAGAAAACTAATTGATGAAGCTATCATCTGCTCTACTTCCCAATTGTTCTCAAAGCCATGGTTTGACCAAGAATGTGTAACTGCCAGAACCAATTTGTTTGGAAAGGCATGTAGGATTTACAAGGTCCCTACCTCATCAGATGTGGGAGGAATGTTCTCAAAATGAAAAAAGCATATACAGCTCTACTAAAAATTAAGAAGGTTAAGGGGCAATTGGCAGAAAGAATTCCACTTTATTTTTGTGTTTAGTTGCCTTCTCCTTTCCACCCTAATGCTCCACCTTCTCTCAGCAGCTTTGGATACCATCACCCACGGAATCCTGCTAGAGCAGCTGTGGGGTTTGGGAATAGGAGGCACCACAGCAGCTGTCAAATGAATGAATTCTTTACTAAGAATTAATTTTCTTTTCCAAATGATTCCAATACATATTGAAAAGAAAGTATTAAGTGGCTAACACAAACAGTAATATACTACATATGGTCCAATAAAAGATAAAAGATGAAATTCAACATTTTACAGGATTTGAAAGAGCAAGGTGGATTGATGGCTCCAAAGTTTAAACTGTAGGCAACTGTATTATTGTGCCAGTTGCCTAACATGGATTACAGAGTGGATTGTATTTTCTTACCACCCTGTTACTTCTACAGAAGGAGCAGAACTTCCATAGAGGTTTACATAAATATACTTAGATCCAAGCAGAAACAAATAATTTGTAAGAAATCATGCAATAATAAGAATGTATTATTGTCACCTGCTGGGGGAGATGGGCTGCATACAAATTTAATAATCAATCAATCAATCAATCAATAAAATGTCTGGAATAAATACAGGAAAAGCATAAGATCAGATTTTCCCCTCTTGCTTCTCTATTAAAGATTTACAAAAGGGAAAGAGCAAAGACATTCATTCAGTGGAGAAAGAATAATTTGTTTGGAGTACAAGATTTGATTATTAATAAGACAAGGATAACATCTTTTGAAGTGCTTTTTGCTTACCTGATTGGCTTCAGTATCTTCAAATACGTAGCACAGAATTAAAAAGAATTACAGAAACAATGGGGAACACTTAGAAATCTGACTGAATTTAAAAATTTTATAGCGCATAATTTAGAACATCTGCTGGGGCTTATTTATAAACTGCTAGTCAAGTTTGACTCATAAACTGAAAAAATCAAAGATTGCATGATCAAATGAATGCAGAAGTTGGGTGCAGTAATAGATATGCAACAATGGGAATTTCAGTGGAAGGAAGAATATTACATTTACCCTGAATATTATACTTAGAAAAAAATTGGTACAATATGTTTTATTAGTAGTAAATAATTCCATTTGATTGCTCAAATGGATAATTCAATCTCTAAAAATTGATGGAACTGTAATGAGCAGGTTGGATCATTTTTTCATATATGGCAACAATGATACAAAACTCAACAATTTTGGAAAATGATTCATATTAGAATGAAACAAAAGTTGAATTCCCATTTCAACCTGCTGCATTAAATTTTGCTAAACATATATTCCCTCAAAATATACTGAATTAGCTTTGTATACGTATGTTAACTGCTGCAAAGATATGACTTTTATTGGAAAGGATGTTTCACCTCCTCTATGGAAAAATAGTTAACCAAGTCCAGAATAGCTTCATATATTAAAAACAAATCTGACCATACTTAGACTTAATAGATGGATTTTGTACCACATCCAAAACTTGGCTTTCTCTATGCATAAAGTCTGTATTTCAATTTTACAGGATTTCTTAATTAGAACAGACTTTTAGTTATATGGATAGGATTCATTATAGTTCCTAATTTTATTCTGTAGTTTATACTGTGCTGACTATGGCTTCTGATATTTATGTTTTGTTTAGAGTTTAATAATGATTTTCAGGCTTTTACAATGATATACTATACTCAGTTATTCCCGATCAACTAATGATATACTGAAAAATTATAACCTCTATGATATTTATAAATCCCTTGTTATTCATTTGTATTTTACTTTTTCATCCATTGTCTTAGTTCTTTGCTCTTTTGTTTGGCTGTTTGGTTGCTCTGTTTACGTAATATATATATATATATATATATATAATATAAAGAGTTGCTTAATATGAACATGCATTGGTGAGTCCCAGTTTTGGCATCCTTGGTCATTCATATAGATATTTCCTTCACATCCCTGAAGACTGGTGTAGATCTATTGTAATTTTAATATATAAAAAAGGGAAATAGGAAGGAACTGGGAAACTTCTGCTCCATCAATCTGTTATGTGAATGAGGAAACGTGATGCTAGACATTTCTTGGAAAATGGTTGATTGGCTGGTGTAGGATAATATTCCAGAAGAAAAGCAAACTAGTTTCAGAGATGCAAAATTATTTTACATCATTTAATAGAAAAATACTCTAGTCAGTGTCACCTTTATGGATTCAAAGGCAGCATCTGACTGAGTCTATAGTAGCCCGCCAACCCCAGGGGAATAGAAGAGGTAAGATGGCAAAAGCAACAGTACGATGCAAACTCTGCCCCTTCTGTGTGACACCGATGTACGCAAAAGAATGGCACCTGCATCATGACGAAGCTTCTGCGTCATGCCTTTTTTTACCCTGCCTCTTAAGGAGGCCACTGATCCTCTTCTTTCTGGAAGAAATTGGCTGCTACTTGGCTTGATCCATGACTCTTACTGTTGATCTTTAAACTCCATGAAAAGCACTGTGCGGTTTCTCAGTGATTGCATAGGTCATCTTTCATTAGCACTTCACTTCCTTAAAGGGTATATCAGAGTTGCACATTGGCACTGTGCCTTTTTAGTTTTTACATCAATTCATTTCTACAAAAGTTGACAAAACCTGAATTTCACACGCACACGCACACAACACACACATACACATACCTTGTTAGACAATAGTTCATTTCTGTAATGCAGTAAAATATTTGGTTGGTATATACACATTTGTATGTGTAGGACAAGATCCTGTTTTTTTAATGTTACATTAAAAATCTAGTTTATGGCTTTTTTCTTCCTCATGTTCTCCGAATGCATATTTATTGTACACTCTGAATTAGAATTTCTCAGGAAAGATTTCTCTTTCAACTATTAGTTCAGATCTTTTAAACATTGAAACAGTTTGTTCTAAAGCTGGCAAATCCTTGGCAGGCTTGTAACTCTTTCAAAGATGTTATCCAATTACCCTTCATGGTCCGCAGGACTGTTCAGCGTGACTGTGCCTTTCTGTGTGAAAAATTAAGTGTTCATGAAAGGTTAGGAACCAATGGAGTTGAAAGGCAAAACTGCATTCCCCCTCCTGCAGAATTTCACACTTCCTGCCTGTACATAGAAATGTATTATAGGGGTCTTCCAAGAAATTATTACAATCAATAACAGTGAAGTCTGTCTCGTATTCGGGACTCCATAAACTCCAACAAGACCCCTCTTAAGTTTTCATCACTAATATCTAGGAGCCCTCTTTATGTGCAGATGAGATGTGCTGACACCCAAATGAATCATCTAGCAGCTATGTTTCAGACAGCTTTCAAAGGAAAACTAACATAAGGCTAAACTAAAAACAAAATATAACAAAAGAACAGATGCATGATACTTTCTTTAAGTGTTGGGTAGTTTAGCCCACTATATCTCTTGTGGTAGTCTAAACTGGAGATTACTAGACCCTAGATACATTAGGCAGGCTTGGTGTTGGCAAGTCAGATATCAGATAGTGGCATATTGTATTAGGCATTATGGCTGCACAGGACTTTGGACTTGAAGGCAAAAAAGGGCTTCATGCAGCTTCTAGATGCAGTTGTTTGTGCAACGCTGGATGATCCTGGGGCGAAGTGTGGCCTTTAAAGAGCTGCAGACAGGTAGTGTGTCATAACCCCATGTTCTTAGATGCACCTTTTGGCTTTCAAATCTAAAGTATAAATCTGCACAGTCCTAATAAGCACCGGGGGGACGTGGTGGCGCAGCGACTTAATGACGCTGAAAGTTGCCGGCCAGAAATGGCTGACGCTTCCGCGGTTCGAGTCCAGCCTTCGCGTTAGCAGGGTGAGCTCCTGTTTCCTCCCCAGTTCCTGTCAACCCAACAGTTCGAAAACTCACGTGAGTAGATAAATGGGTACTCTCACTCCGGTGGGAGGAAAAATGCTGGCGGCGCCTTGCAAAAAAGGAGTCGGGAGCAGTTGCCGGTAAAATGTGAAAACCGCGCTCGCCTGAAAAGGGCGCGAAGCAACGGAAACCCCGCCTCCTGTGCGTGGCAGCTGGGCTCTGCTCTAGGAAGGAGGCTCTGGCAAACCACTTCCGAAACACTTGCCTTGAAAACTGCAAGGACTCGTCCAAGCAGTCACTGCAGAGTCAGTAATGACTGAGCGCAGATTAAAAAAATAATAATAATAAGCACCACCAAACTGTGAACATGATCCTTTTAAGCAGCTGCATCCCATGGTTTAAGTGAAGGAGGATGAAGAGTTACTGAAGCTAACAGGATTCTGTGTTGTGCTGCAGAAGGTCATCAATAACCTCATCATCCCCTATAATTTATTGGCAGGCACCACTCTCCACTTTGCTATGGTAAATGGTAGGGCTTTGAGGAGAAAATAACCTTACCCATAACATCATTCCCCACCAAAGGAGAAGATCTACCAAGAGCACCTCAATTTCATTAATTTATTGGCCTATATCCAGGCCACTGCTAATTGCCAATTGAATACTAGCATTATCTCACTTGAATCAGATGTAAAGGAGAGAGTTGAATTTCATTAGCATATTGATGAGACTGCAATCTAGCAGTTCTATTTAAGCTCCAGAATGTATTACAAAGATATGTTAGGACTTTGCTCTGTCTATGGAAGGGAAAACTTTAATTAAATTTTAAACAAGGTTGCAGAAATACTGTGTTTAGAATAATCAGACAAGTAACGTTTGTACAGTGATAATTTACAAGTTGCAAAAACTAGCTTAACATTTCATTTAAAATTATAATCAATGAAGAAAAGATGCATACATTTCTTTTCACACTGCAATGGAATATAATTAAAGTTGATGTGAGTACAACCTGGCTGTCAGATAAATCTGAACTAGTGCCCAGTAGATAACCTTAGACACATTATGACCTTTCTTGTTTAAATATTCGTTCAAATCCCAATGTTGAAAAGAAGGGATTTGCCTCATAACCTGTTCAAAAGGAGCCTTGGTGTTCCAAAAAGCATTTTTTAAAAAAATTATTTAGATAGGAGAAATATATCCCAAATGCCTGAAGGAAAAAGTTGCCCTAAACAAGAAATGATCTTGAATCAGCACTGCTGGAAATCACAAAATGTTCTCATGCTGAGAAATTTCAGTAAAGTATCTTTAAAGCTGATCTGGGTTAACTTCAGAATCTTGGAATCCCACTCTCATTTATAGCATGTCCATTAGGGCTAAGTCTCTTTGAATGATTTGAAATGCATCTTCCCAGGTTTCTTATCAGCTGGACTAAGGTGCCTTTTGTGAGCTAAGCTGACTTGTCTTTCTGTCTCGATAGTTTCTTTCTTCCATTCCATTCTTAGCCTTCCCACAATCTCTTACCAATTTTATTTTATAAAATTGAAACATTCCAAACTTCTTTAGAACTCTAGTTGATTCTGGCATGAGATTTTATGGATTAGAGATATACTGCCTTTTAATTTTTTTTTTAAATCTCAAGTTTTTGTTTTGCTTTGTTTTTAAGATTGTGAATGCTAGGTATATCTTATTGCAAGAATCCAAACAACCACTTGATGGTTTCAAAGAATTAGAATTTCCTCTGTCTCTTTCCTACCATCTAGTACCTTCTGAATTTTTGCAGCTCAGATATGCTATCGTGTCTTGCTGGGAACCTAAGCCCTTTGATCTGCCTTGCTTTCCCATATCTACGATTTTCTTCTGTTTTCCTCACCATATGATATCCTGGTGTTTTTTCTTTTGCTCTTCCATTTCTCCATCTCCTTCTCCCTTATGCCTGTATCTTATCCTTCTCTACTTCCCCTCCCCACATCTCTCCCCTTTTTCTCCCCACTCCCTTAAATCCATACTTCTCATGTGCTCAACCACTGAGCTCTTCCTTAGCAATGGTGCTTGCTTCCCTACCACAATTCCCATTCCCAGCCATAATGCTCAGCACAGGATCTAGCACTCCTCTTCCCTTTCTGCACCCCAACCTATCATCCAGCCCCTTCCCTCCCACAACTTCAGGATCCACTTTTCCTTCAGCTATGGTTTTGTGGTAGTTACAATTGTTGTAAAGAAGATGGAGTTCAGGAGGTGTCTGAACATGTGTGTGTCTGAGAGCTGTGTGTGTGCATAGCAATGTATGCACATTAATGTGTTAGACTTTGATCACAGGCCCAGATTCAAGTCATCAGTTGACCACAAAGTTCACTGTTTGACTATAGGCCAGTAATTCTTATTCAGCATAACTTAACTCACTGCGTTGCTTACGGGATAAAATAAGGGGAACCCCCACCCCCACTTCATGTAGTTTGCCTTAAGTTCTCATAGAAAAATGCAGAAGTAAATATATTTTATGTGCAACATTAATAAAGCAACTACTTTTTCAGAGTTTCATCTTTTTAGAAATCAAAGCAAGTTCTATAAAACCAAAAATATTCTCTGATACCTAAAATGAGTAAGGAATATCTAGAAATACATCAGAACAGACATGCTGATCATTGAACAGAAGGAAAATTTAGCTTTCCCTACTTCCACCAGATGTAGAAGGGGAATTTGCAGAGACCCCCTTCAAACCTCAGACTACATTGACAGACTTAATTTTTGGAAGGTCAAAGGTTTAACCTAATTTACAAAATTGAGATATCCCAAACACTCTCATAATTGGGAAAACAGAAATAGTATTGATTAACACAAAATGTATATCAAGAAATAGAGATGGCAAAAGAATTGTTTCTGTAAATGATGGGGCAACAATGTATGGTGACATATGGACACTGCATCAAACCTTCCTTGACCATTGAATTACAACATTTTTGTCTAGCTGGTAGCATCTGAAATTGTTATAGATAACAGTAATTATCTTAGTAGTCCACCATTTAATTTAATCTGGCTTTTGATTGATTAAGCTGTGGTAGTGAGAAATATAGTAAAATTTGGAAAATGTTAAATGACTTTTTCAACTGTAATTCAGATTCATCCAATTGCTTAATTCTCAGTGCTCCCTCTTGCTCCGATTGATTATATTTTTATAAACTCTTCACTCACCTGCCCTCACAATAATCAAGTAAGTCACTGGGACTCCCAAAAACTATGGAAGTATTTTAGTGCTGGTTCATCTTTTTGGTAAGGTTGTGTAAAGCATGTTTTGAACAGCTTGGGGCCTGAGGATACTAGGATCTTCATGGATACTACCTCAGCCAATTTTTTTAGGCAGAAGGGAGTTCTATTAACTTAAAAATATAAATGGAAAACTGGAATGACTCAAAACAAAACCCCAGCCTTTGCAACCTATGAACAAAAAATGCCTTTGGGTAATACAAAGAAATCAGAATCATTCTTAGGTTAGGAAATTAAAATGGTAGGGGGCTGTGCTGGGACCTTGCACAGGCACAGGTGTTTGAGGAGGATTTGAGACAAAAGCACCTAACTGTAGAAATGAAGTAGATTTCATTTTAATCACAGAAATGTTTGAGAGGTTCTAATGGGATGAGGGAGTAACCTTGAGGACAGGAGGAAGAGCCAACCAAGACAACAGTAAGAAAAAAGAAATCTGAGTCTGGGGCACAAATGTAATTTGAGAAAGCATCTCAGACATAACCCTCCCTAGTTCTCATGAAGAAAAAGAGAGGGAGGGAGGGGGAAAGCACATTCAGATTTGCAAGATTCTGTTATTAGAACCATATAATAAAAATAGTATTAGCTTGTGTGTCTTTAGCTTCCAAGTTTGCTCTACCTAGGAGGGCTGATAGAGGCATATGTCCCTTTGACCGTTGGGAACCTCCGTAATGGCAACAGGATGGATTCCAGGAAGAATGTCTTCTCACACAAACTGTACCAAAGGAAGGGTTCAAAAAAGTGAAGAAACAGTTCTATTTTATGAAACACAAACTCAGCTATGCATAGTTGTGAAAGAAGTTAGCCAAAGGGAAACTAAATGTTGCCAGAGCTCCTACAGAAAGATGCCTGGCTCTGTGGAGACAAGCTTGCTCACCTCAAGGAATGGTCAGAAAATATCTGTTCCCACTGCTGAGGGTAACACTCACCCTTGGAAATGTGAAACAGTTGATGAATGTTATGTTGTCCTAAGGAATAAGAGCTCTTCCACACTATTTATAGCAGGGCTGAAGCTCAGTGCTTTCTTGTAGTGTGGCCATCTCTCTCCTAAAAGAAGACAAAGATCAGCAGGATTAGTAGGAAGTATCTCAGAGGGCTAGTGGGGAAGGCAAAAAGCAGCTTGTCCTATGGATCCCCTTTTCCTGTACAGATCCATCTGGCCATTCAGATGGAGTGGGCATGCTCTATTGAAAATGGGACACTTGCCAGAGATTCCTATGGGGTAATTTCTGAGAGGACCTTTTCAATAGAGCCATTCCTGTTGCATAATTCCTTCTTTGTTTATTTATCAATGTATTTATGCACTGCACACTCCTGGCAAAGCCAGCCTGCGGTAATTAATGGGTATTGAATGCTGATATCTGTTGCGCAGTGTTGAGCCTCAGGGTTTAGTGACCATGGTCTAGACAACAAATTTCCTGATATTTCACCAGCAACTGTGGCTGGCATCTTAAGAGGCAAAGGGGTATGCTACACAATGACCAATCAGAAGCCAGCATTAACAAAGGACCAATCAGGAACCAACACCACCAAAATAACCAATCAAGATTGGGCACAAAGAAAGAACCAATCAGGGATCAGCCCTCACCAACCTGCTTAAAGACCAATCAGAAGTCAGATTGCCTGGCTATAAAGGTTATCTTGCCTCTGATGATGCCAACTATAGTGGTTGGTAAAGTGTCAGGAAATTTGATGTCTAGACCATGGTCACTAAACCCTGAAGCTCAACACTGCCCAACAGTTGTTTTTGTTTTTTTTTAATTTAGAATTTTTATACAGTGTTTAATATTTGATATGCTTAGATTGTTTGTAGTTCTTTTTTTCTTATTTGTTTGCTATTGTTTGTCAGTTGGTCTTCTCTTGTATATTGCTTTTTTTCTTGTATTTTTGTGTAGTTCTTTTATAACTTGTAATAAAAGAAAATTAAATAAATAAACAACAAGCAGTAGAGCTTTGCAAAGCACCTCTTCTAAAGGATTAGCACAGTCCTAATAATTACTGTCATTATTATTATTATGCTCCTGTTTTATACCTTTAACTCTTATGATTTTATATGAGTTTAATGTTCTGTGGATTTAGTGATTCTGTTTTATTGCCTATCTTCATCTATTCAGTCACGTTGGACTTTCTGAGACTTTATGGATTAGTTCTCTCCATTCTTTCTGAATGTTTTTGTTTTATTGTACCCTCTTTCATATTACATTTTAACAAAAAGCGCAATAAAATAGTTATAAATAACTACATGAATAAATAAGGAAAATGACTATTTCATGACCGGCTAAACTGCTTTGTCACCCATTTTGTGAGTGCATTTGAAACATGTGCTCAGAATTCCAAACTTTTGATTAAAATGTTTTAAGGCCACTAGGAGTTAGCTTAAATTACTTGGGAGCATATCTGCTTACACAGGCTAGCAACAGACAGATAACCTAGCTTCTTTCTTGCAATAATGGGTTTCTTTTCCAACTTACATTTTACTAGCTGATGTTGCTCAGCCATATTTCAAAAATATTATGTTTAGTATGGAGATTGGAGAAAAAAGATCCACATTATATACAGGACCTAAGTGACAAGAACACCTGAAGGACTGGTAACATCAGCCTTGACAGCAATACCATACAAGTCAATGCACCTGGAATTTCAGTACAACTTTAGTATAATATGTGCTCACATTTTCTCAGTAGAAAGGCTCAGCACTTCCTGATTAAGTGGATGAGGACATTCTATTCCCAAAATGAATGTGACAACCGCAAGAACAGACAGTTGTGGAGGACTCAGAGCGTATCCGCACAATTTCTGTGGCCCAGTTCTGAGACAGCCCTCTTATTATTTCTTGAGGACATATCCTCACGAGGCCAGTCTGAGGTCAGATCAAAGTGATCCAGAAAAGAGAACAAGACTTCCTATTCTAGGCCACATGAAGGAGGAGTCTTGGGAGAATCAGAGACCTGTTGGATTGCAACTGACCCACTTCAGGGGCATTATTTCCCACTCAGACATGGGGCCCTATGCTCCTTGGTGACTCCAATGTGGCCACCAAAGAGGCCAGACCCCACTCTTGCATAGCTTACCTCTTTCTTCTCTTGTTGCCCTAATCTAAATCCAGTTAAACTCATTTTGCTCCCAAACACTTTCCCGACCCTCTCCCTTTCCTTTGGCTATCCAGCAGTGGCTTATCTCTTTATTTCTTTCTGCCACTCTCGTGGGAACAGGAACATGGATGTGAGGAAAAATCTAGCTGAAACCATAGGCAGAACAGCCTTGCAAAGGTGTTGTTTCTGGCAAAGAGCTGAGGAGAATTGGCTTCCTGAGTTTATTAGTTATAGGCATCTGATTTGTAGTTAGGAATCAGTAGATTTTTTTTTTAGTTAATTAGCTGATTTTATTTATTTATTTCATCATATTTATATATGGCTGCCTATCTCACAAATTGTGACTCTGGGCAGTGTACCATAAAAAACAGACCATAAAATAAACACTATTAAAAACATTCTACAATTAAAAAACCTATCAATATTTTTATTAAAAGACTAGGGTTCAATGTTATAGGCAACGCAGCCGCCTCACTAGTTCATTTTTAACCCATCACACCAGGCTGCCTTGGGGAAAGCAAGAGAGAGAGATTCCTGATACAACCAGATGAAGATAGGAAATATTTCTTGCTGGAGAGCACCCTCCCAGCAAGAGTAGCCAACCACCATATGAGGGCAGCACATCTACTGGTCTCTTCCTGTGGTGCATTAAAGAAATGCCGTGGGCCAGTTGTTTTGAAAACAGCCTATATTGGCCTCCCAAGATGGGTTGTGAGGGAGACTCTTCAGTAATACCAGCTCTAGTTCCAGCTTCAGTGGCTCTTACTGAGGGAAAATCAACCTTAGCAACAGTTTTGAACATTTGGAGCCAGACACTTTATTGTCCTTGTAGGCTTGAGAACCAATGTAGTTTCTGAATATGAAAGCCTTCAAACATACAAACTTACACCAAAACACTAATTTAAATATTGGTCTAATCCCATTTGAAAGTGAGATGAGAACTGGTTGAGCTCAGGTGTGAACATTTCAGAATGTCTCCCTAACTTCAAGTGAAAGAATCATTGGCTGGAACAGGTAACAGATGTGACAGTAAAGGTTTACCATCAAGTCCTCCCTTGGATGGATCATTGTTGAAGAGGCAGACTTGCAGAACCCTTGTTCTTCAGTCAGCAGACTCAAAGGCTGTGGATATAGAGTTGTGCTGATAAATGTGGCCATGGGTTAGTCCAGATTAGCTTTGGGGACAAAATCAGCACCACAAAAAGCTGGCCAGAACACGCAACAGATCAGGGTTGTGTACTTCTACCATCTGGAATATTTCCATCTACTTTGCTGAATCACATGACAGTCTTGCAGGTGATGGATATGAAGTTATGTCATCAAAAGTGACTGGGTACTTCATCTGAGGAGGATAAGCATGGCCAAAACATGTGCTTTGAGTATGTTACTTGTAGTAGAGAGGGTGGGAAGGGTAGGGATCTAGTTCTGTAAATCTATGTCAGTGAGTTTTGTTTATGGTGGTGCTGGGTGCCATTTATATATCTGACATGGTCAGTTCTACTGCCTTTCATTGTCATTTATTGTGTAATGTTCTCTGGTGGGTTCCTGCCTAACCCAGATTGCAGACTGGATAAGATGTAAACAGGTTCAAACTGATTTCAGATAAGACAGAAGTGATGATGGTTGAAAGAGATTTTCTCATGCAGGGGGACATTACCTACACTAGACAGGGTTATATTTTCACTGAAAGAGCAGATATGCAAGCTTAGGAGTGTTCTTTGTCCATGCTGACCTGAATAGGTCAAGGAGCACCTGTTTCCAGCTGTGAGGGATCTATCAACTTTGTCTCTTCTTTGAGACAGATACCACATGGTTAAACTACTATAAAGTGCTATACATGGAAATACTCCTGAAGGAGTTATGAAAATTTCAGAGGATCCAGAATGTAGTGACCAGTTTTATGCCAGGTGTTGCATGAAGGGAGCCTGTGACACTTGTTCTGGCATAGCTGCATTGGAATCTCATTGATTTCTAGATTCAATTTCAATGTGGATTTGTTTACATAGAAATTCCTAAATGTTTTGGGCCCTGCCTACTGAAGGGATGGCTTTCCTTGTATATTGTGAACTAAGAGCTTCAATCATCCACTAAGGGTTTATGGTCAACCTGGAGGGAGGCCTGTTTATGGAATGTCGTCTCTCTTGAAGGGTAGAGAAGAGACAGCAGATGGATGGGAGCAGGTGCATGCTATAATTAACCATGAGTTTAATTGGGCTTGATATGTGAAATGGGCTTTTATCAGAAGAGGTGATATGAAAACAGAGACCCAGAAATTATTGTGTTGTGATGGACGGCTATACCAAGTTAATAGGGAATTTTGCAATGGACCGGTGTCAGCAACTGGCATATTTAGGAAATAGCCCTTTCATCGCTTGGCATATTGATCAGCACTAGACCACATATTAGGTCTAGACACACATTAATCAAGAATGTTCTTGATTATTCTGAGGATGGAATTCTGTGAAATTGAATCAGTGATCACCCCCAGCCCCCAGCTCTGCTCAGATTACTACCACCTGTGGGACATCACATACATTTTGGTGTGGAAGTGGAACAAGTGATTAAACTTTTGTAACAAAACGAAGTGGCACTGAAACGTATTTACCGGTGGCTATAGCATGTCCTAATGTGGCAAATAGCAACAGTGTTTCTACTTATGCTGTGCTATGCTTTTCACATGACTTTTATACCATTGCAGTCTAATTGACTCTGTATTCGATAGTGCATGGACTTAGCCTGTGCAGTACAAGTAAAATCCACTATAATTTCTATAACATTAATTTTAAAACATCCAGGTAACTTGAAGCTTTATGCAAAAGCTAAGCAAGAAAAGTGTTATTGCATTCATTTAAACAAACAATTTCTAAAATAGGTACACTGCACATTCCATCAATGTGAAGATGAAAAGGGTCCCTCTTTTCGATTATTGTAAATATATTATTGTATTAAGGGCATTTGCATTATCTAAATGGAGTTTTTGCTTCATTATCCTGAGAAAGTATGTATTTATCACTGGTATTTTGGGGGAAAATAAGGATGAATAGTAACAATAATGCTGCTGCACTGGAATAGAACGACCCTTATTTCTAGCCATCAGTAGGTGAGTAGTTGTTCAAATCTGGAGATAATCTTATCTAGGAGGCAGGAGTAAAGGAAATTAGATATAGAGAAAATATTTGTATACTTGTGAAGAATGTGATCCCAGAATCTGAAAATCAGTATTCTGTAACATCCAGTGTTTAAAAATGTACAAAAGTAATATTCTAGAATGAAATGGATAAAATGAAAATCAAGGAAACAGTGCCACCAAATGCGTGTCTTGGAAGTAGCAGGCACACATTTCACAAAATGTGCAATATATTAGTTTCCAATATTCATTTAGCAAGAAGATGCTTGAAAATTATGAAGGCCCTTTCATCAATTCCACAATGCAGAAATGACTTAAAGGAAAAACTGCTTTAATCATGAAGTCCATTTTGAGATACATAGTGCTGTAAATATTTAATTGCATTTCTTCTGTAAAGTTTTTATTATTATTCAACTTCACTCCAAGCAAATGATCCAGCCATAAAAATGTTGAAGTCGTTTTCCCTGCTGAAAGATAAAAGTCACACTTAAAAAAAAAAGCTATAAAAATAAGCCACAAAAATCACATATTTGATTCATAAACAGATACATTTATGAGCAATGACAAATGGAAATGTGGAAAGGAAGGGAAGCAGAAAATTAAACATCATATAATAGATGGTCCAGGAAGCATGCATGCAAAACGAAATGATAACTTGTAATTCAGGGATAACTGCATGTTTCAGACAAACGTTTAAAAAGAAAGAATGATTTGTGATGGAACAGGAGCTACCATTTTGGCACTCCAGGCATCCATTTACTGGACAAGTAAGACAATCAGACTTGGCTAGACCAACTATGGCACCGTTTTTAGGGTGATACTGCTTGTAATATTTTATGGTATCATAAATACTTAGAAAGGTAGCTCTTTCATATTGCAAGAAAACTGGAGCGGTAAAAAATATAAATGAATTGTTCCTCATCTTGCTGCACTCAAACAGAAACTGACTGGGGTGGGGGTAAGAGCTATGCAAGGGATTTGCACCAGCAGAGTTTGCAAGCCAATATCAAAGGAGAAGTTGGATATCTGAAGATAGTTGCATAACATGGGCTACTTCACTCTAAATTGCAAAGGCCACCCTTTGGTCTAAGGGGGCTTCCTAAATAACCCCATCATTAGTAGAAAGCAGTGATGTCTCCGTGTTCACTTGCTTCTAACCAGTGGTCTCAGTTCTCCCTTAGCAACCTATGTGTTTCTACACATTAGATCATGAATTTTGAAATGCATTTATTTGTCAGAGTATTTGTGTCATTGTTCAGGTTCTATCCGGTCAACACAGCACCTTTTGCTAGAGAAAGATGCAGAAGCTTCAAAATAGTTCTCAAATTATTGCCAGATTCATATGGGAAGAAGCAATCTTCAGATCATTTATCCAAAAATTAGAGTTTTCTAGATAAAAAATTAGGACCAGCATGAGGGATTATGCCTGGAAACAAAAAACTGCTAATAGTCCCTTAAAACAATGCTGGTGTATTTGATCCAGGAGCATCGGGGCGGGAGGGGGGAGGGGGAGAGACAAAAAAGATGGTGACTGAAATCACCATTTTTTTTTGCATGCAATCAAAGTTCCCAACACTTTCTTTATGAGTGTTATGTAGGCAATACGTATCAGGGTTGCAGCTTCAATTGCATGATTGTAGCCACTGTCTTGACCTTTTTAGCAGCCCCTCCCCCAGAGATGCCCCCGATTTAATCACTGTTGTTGAGGGAATAAAATATAACCCACTAGAGAAAACACAGAATGTAATCATATAAAGAAATGTGATGATTATATGGTTAATAATAATAATAATAATAATAATATAAAGACCTCCAAACAGAAGTAGAATGACTATGGCAAAAGAAAACAAAGATAGTACCAATAGTTATAGGCACCTTAAGTGTAATCCCAAAACAACTGGAGCACCACTTGAAGACCATTGGCATTGACAAAATCACTATCAGTCAATTCCAAAAGGCAGCTTTACTTGGAACAGCTCATATCCTGCAACGATACCTTTAACACCATCAAACAACAACTTCTGCCTATCCCAGATCCTTGGGAAGGATTCAATAGGTGGATAAAAATGCCAAATCCAGTCTAAACATCTGGCTGATTGTGCAACCAACAATAATTAAGCTTGTATGCCACCTGATTCTCAGCGACTTTGGGCAACTCACACCATACAAACAATATACGAGTAAAGACCCCAGGCCTGGAAGGATCAGGTAAATGGAAAGTCTTTTTTCTTGCTCCAGGTCGCCTCTATTAAGTGTTTCTTTGGATTAGTAGTTTAGACCAAGAACTGAGCAAAACTATTGCTCAAGAGTTTACATAGTCACCCACTTGCACTTCTAAAATTATCACTGTCATTGCAAACAGACAACCTTTCATTTCAAGGAGATATTCTCCAGTTCCAAGAAGGACTGCAGCATTTGGAAAGTATGGGAGAGCCCTCAGAAATTTCACCTGAGTTTTGGAGACTGCCTTGATCCAAATTTGACATTAAAGGCCAATTAACTGGAATGAATCTCCTTCCTCCAGAGTTTTTTAAAAAAGAAAGGAAGGCAAAAAGAGCAGCTTCAGGTTCCTGAAGTGCAAGACTATGATGGAGAAGACAATACTCTGAGATAAATGAAGCTTTTAATATGTTCTACAGGATGGTTTTGAAGAATCTCTCTTCAACTGGTATTTTTTCTCTCAAAAAACAGGTTCTTAGATTCCACTAAGTTTATTTGGAGACATCTCAACCCTTGTCTAGTTCATGATAGTACAACTATATCATCTGCATATAACAACATACACATTTTCCTTTTACCAAAGCAACTGGAATAGAAGGTGTAGCTATCTTTTCAATAGATGTTAAACAAAACAATGGAATGAACACATCCTCGGCTTACCTTCCTTCTCATCCTCATGTCATCTGTAAGAAGATTCTCACTACCACAACTCTGTTTTTACAGAGAGTCTTCATTAGAAGAGTTAACTATCTCTCCCAAGGAAATCTCTTACTTTTAACCATAGGATGACTCTAGCAACAGAATCAAGAACATCCCTGAAATCCATAAAAGCTACAAATAGCTTTTCCTTTAGAAGGCCAAACTTCTCAGCAGGAGGCTTCAATGTTGACAGCCTTATCTAAAGGCCCCTTGGGGTTCTGTTCAGATTTGAAACAATAAATTAGCCTGTTATGTAAATACCTTTTTAGTTTAGCTGTGGATCAGATAATTATAACTGGAGAATTTAATCAAGTTTTAACTCGTTTTTTTTTTTTTAGATCATAATATGATTCCAGCTAAATTTAACTCTTGTATATAGCAAGTGGTACAAGTTTATATGCTGGAGGTTAATCTGATTGCTACATGTCAAGTTTTAAAACCTTCAAAGCAAGAATACACTTTTTTCCCCAATCCATTTTTCTACCATCTCCACTATTCTGAAGGATAAGAAAAGGATCAGAAAGGTGATTAAAGGACCACCAGGAACGGACGCCATTATAACAAGACACCAAACAGGGCTCATCCACAAAACAGAAAAACTGTTTGTACTTTGGATTGAGGATCTTCTTCAAAGTCTTCTTCTCATTCAGGCTAAGGCATGCAGCATTTTCACATGCTGAAGGAAAGAGCAGGTGAGGAGTGCACTGAAATATTCAGCGCCATCCATGGCTGGTTTATGCAATTTCAGCAAAGATTTACTTACCACAACACACACGTCAGGCAAAGCTGCAAGTGCTGATGAAGAAGCTGCCCAACGTTTTCCAGATGAACTTGATGAAATCATAACAGAAGGCAATTATTTGCCCAAACAGGTATTCAGTGTGGATGAAACTGGGTTATTTTGGAAGAAAATGCCAGAGTGGACCTACATACACAAAGACCAAAGCAACACCTGGATATGAAGCATTCAAGGACAGAATTAATCTCGTTGCTGGGTGGAAATGTCTTCGGATTCAAGCTGAAGCCATTTCTGATCCACAGAATAGAGAACCCCCGTGCATTCAAAAACATAACCAAGCACACTCTGCCCCTTTATTACCAATCCAATCAAAAGGTTCAGATGACACAAATCCTCCTCGAGGATTGGTTTATGAGTTGTTTTGTACACCAAGTAAAGACTATTGCTTGGAAAACAGAATTCCTTTTAAAATTCTCCTGCTCCTTGACAACACACCTGCACATCCCCTCCACCTCGGCAATCTCCATCCAGATGTAAACACCACCCTTCTCCTTCAGCCTATGGACCAGGGAGCTATTTCAGCGTTCAAGGCCTACTGTTTACGTGCAACATTTGCCAAAGCTATAGCTGCAATGGAGAATGAGACAGTAACGTTGCATGGCTTTTGGAAAGGCTACAATATCCTCCATTGCAGCACCATGGCAGGATCTCACTGCAAAATGCACACAAAGGATTTGGAAAAACTGTTTAAAATGTTTTGCTGCTCTGCTTTTTTGGAGGATTTGGCCATGACAAATATTTGCATGAAATAAATCAGGACATTTTGACACTCACGAAATCCCTTGATTTAGGGGTTGATGTTGAGAATGTGAAATATTTGATAGCCTACACTGAGGGAGCGCTTTCAAAGATTTAATAGAACTGCAAGAAGAATAGGAAGGAGGAGGAGGAGAAAATGTAGCAGTTCAGCCTAAAAAGTCACTCTGAAAGAACTGGCTGATTTTTTTCTCAGGCATTAACAGAGACTTATCACTATTAGACAGCATGGATCCAATGTGAAATGTTTTGGAAAAGTACATCGAGAAATTGATGACATCTTAAAAGTGTTGTCATGAAATTCATGAAGAAAAAAAAAACTGTGCAAACCACACTTGCTGGGTTCTTTAGGAAAGTTACTCTTTCTTCAACTGTACTTCCCTCCCCAATGCAGTTTTATATTGCATTACGATACAAAAATGCCTATAATAATACTTATGTTAAATGTTTCACTTAATGACCACCCATTCATTTAACAACAGAAGAAAAATCGCAATCACAATTCACTTAATGACTGCAGTGATTCGCTTAATGGCTGCAGCAAAAAATGGTCATAAAATCGGATAGGGTCACATGATGCCTCACTTAATAACCACATCACTTAGCGACCAAAATTCCAGTCCCATTTCTGATGTAAGTTGAGAACTACCTGCATTTCTGTTGTTTCAACAGCATTACTAGTTTTTAGTACCTAAAAAAAAAAAAAATAGTATCTAAAAAATTCCCCAAGCATTCAAGAATCCTTAATCTATTAGTCTCCCAAATCAGAAAACCCCCTGCAGAGATTCAAAGTCTAAACAAATCAAATCCCTTTTGGGCAGTGTTCTGTCCATGATAATAGATTTTTTTTTTAAAAAAACTTTGCTATTCAAATATCTCTTTCATCCTGGTCAACAAAGGCAAAATTGAGAGCACATCCAATCATATATGTGGGTCCAGTTTTAACTGAAAGGACTCGCCATTGGTTTATCTGACATCCTAAGGCAGTGTTGTCCAAACTTGGCCACTTGAAGATGAGTGGACTTCAACTCCCAGAATTCCCCAGCCAGCCATGCTGGCTGGGGAATACTGGGAGTTGAAGTCCACTCATCTTCAAGTGGCCAAGTTTGGACAACACTGTCCTAAGGTATTCGTAACTGAAAGAATATTGGACTCCTCTAACTCAGTCACTTGGATGGAATACAATGATACCTCACTGACCATCAGTTTAATTAGTATTAGGGGGATTATTGGGCAGTAAGGTGGATGGGACGCCAACAAAATTTAAATCCCCTTTCAATAAGCCACCACAAAGTGGAGACATACTCACATTGAGGAGTTACTGAACAGACTAGCAAGAGACTCATAATAGAGCACTCATCCCTGGAGTGAAGGCTGTTATACTGAAGAAAAGTAGTAAATTTTGTAATCTTGAATTCCTTTTTGTTTTATTTTTAGTTTTCAATTTCTTTTATAATTTTCTGTTTTCTCTCCCCCCTCCATTTTTTAAGAATCTTCCTTTTATACCTATTCTATTTTATATCAATAAAAAATATCGATATAATTTACAATTAAGTTTATCACATGAAATCAATTGTAACATCTTTATAAAACCCAGTAAAAAAAATAATAAAATTATATGGCTCAGAGTCACTTTTTCCTTTTTTGTCTCCATGTCTGTTTCACTGGCATTTAAAAGGATTGGATTTTACAGACCCTATCAGTCTTTATCTTTGTTGAACAGTTCAACATATTTAATCTCTATAGCTCTAGAAATTTTAGATTTCTCCTACTAACATAGATATAAAATCAGCCT
Source organism: Python bivittatus (assembly GCF_059951505.1). Classification (NCBI taxonomy): domain Eukaryota; kingdom Metazoa; phylum Chordata; class Lepidosauria; order Squamata; family Pythonidae; genus Python; species Python bivittatus. The sequence goes on along the minus strand of NW_028277044.1, from coordinate 2,884,862 downwards.
CTATCACAAAAAATTCTGATATAAGTTCAAAAGAAATTGAAGGCCAAAAGCTACTCACTATAACTTAAGGCAATATCTTTTTACTCCTGACATTCTTGTCAGAGTGCGCACTACTTTTAATTTCCCAAAGATTTCAGGCAATATTCTTATTATAAGAAAGAAAACATTAATACCTTATTGAATGCTGCCACCTACTGTTCAAAGGAGAAATTTTACAAATAACAAGCTACAAGTGAGTATTTTTCTAAAATAAAAATAAAATACTGTAAGCATTTTAAGGTATTTGTTTTTAACTTTAAAGGTCTGTATGCAGAGATTTTTGTTAAAACATATTGCATTTATTTATCTATAAAATATCTTAGTCTTGTTTCTCAAAAGTATTTATGTTACCTGCAATATTACTTTATTGATTGATTAAGTACCATCAAGTCGTTTTTGACTCCTAGCAACCACATAGATATGTTTTCTCCAAGACGATCTATCCCTAACCTGTTCTTTCATGTCTCCCAACAGTGCATTCATCGTCACTGTAACTGAGTCTATCCACCTTGCTGCTGGTTGTCCTCTTCTTCTCTCTCCTTCCACCTTTCCCAGCATTAGAGCCTTTTCCAGAGAGCTGGGTCTTTGCATAGTGTGTCCAAAATAGGATAATTTGAGCCTGGTCATTTGTGCCTCAAGTGAGAACTCTGGGTTGGCTTGTTCAATGACCCATCAGTTTGTTTTCTTGGCTGTCCATGATATTCTCAGGACACCAAAGTTCAAAAGCATCAATAATCCTCCTGTCCTGCTTCTTCAAAGTCCAACTTTCGCTTCTATAGAGTGTTGCAGGGAATACCACGGCTTGCATGATTCTGATCTTTGTAGGTATAGATAACTCACAACATTTGAATATCTTTTCCAAGGTTTTCATGGCTGCTGTACCAAGTCCCAGTCTGCCACATATTTCTTCACTGATGGTTCCTTGACTGTTGATGGTTTGTCCTAAAAGGCACCCCTTCGATATCTTCATTGTTAATTCTAAGGTTGGTTGTTCTACCTGTTGTCATTAGTTTGGTCTTCTTTATATTTAATTTTAGTCCCATTTTTTCACTGTGCTCTTTCTTTTGGTACTAGGGCTTCCATATCCTTTGCATTTTCAGCTATCCGGGTAGTGTCATCAGCATAGTGCAGGTTATTGACATTTCTTCCTCCAATTTTAAAACCACACTTATCTTCTTCCAATTCAATTTCCTTTAATATATATTCCGCATATAGGATGAATAAATAAGGGGAGAGTGGGCATCCTTGTTACACTCCTTTGCTAACCTGGAGCCAGTCTGTTTCACCTTGTTCTGTCTGGACTGTGGCTTCCTGACCTGTACACAACTTTCCACAGCTTGATATGGTTGACACAATCAAAGGCTTTTCTATAATTGATGAAGCATATGCTGTCTTCTTTTTGGTATTCTTTGGCTTTTTCAATTATCCAGCGTGCATCGGCAATAATGTCTCATGTTCCTCAACCTTTTCTAAAGCCAGCTTGAACATCTGGCACCTCTTTTTCCATGTAGGGCTGTAATCTGTGTTGGATGATCCTAAGCATTATTTTGCTAGCATGTGAAATTAAGCATATTGTACAATAGTTTGCACACTCTGTCAAGTCTCCTTTTTTTGCTATTGGAATGTAGATTAACCACTTCTAATCGGTTGTCATTCTCTTAATTTCCTGGAATAGCTTGGTTAAAACCCTGACTGATGTTCCTTCTGTTGCTTGCCATATTTCAATGGGTATTCCATCAGTTTCTGTAGCCTTCCAACTTCGTAATGACTGGACTGTTGATCTAACTTCATCTTCTAGAACTGGAAGCTTTTGTAAATAACAAATATCTTCTAAGGTATCTTAGATGTTGACAACTCTACTGTATAGCGTTGCAGTATAATTCTTCCATCTTCCTTTGATCTCCTTTGAGTCAGTTACTATCTGTCCAATGGCATCCTTTAGCATACCAATGTGAGGTTGGAATCTCTGAGTTCAGAGATCTTTTGAAACATTTTTTGTGTTTTTCCATCTTTCTTTCCATCTTCAATGTCTTTCTTTACAGATGTTGCTGTAATATTGCTTCTTGTCTCTTCTAATATCTCTTTGAAACTCTTTCTTAAGTTCCTTTCTGAGATGTTTGTATTTCTTCACTTTGGTTTCTCTTCTCTTCTTGGTAATTTCCAGCGTTTGTTCTGACATCCAGTTTGCTTTCTTCTCTTTCTTCATTTTTGGCAGACTCTTTTCACATTCATCTTTAACAATTTCTTTAAATTCATTCCATAATTCCTCTGGTTCTCTATCAATGAGGTTCAGGACTTCAAAGTGATTCCTGTGTTCTCCTTGAAAATGGTAGGTTTATGTTCAAGATCACATTGTGGAAACTGACTGGTTTTCTTCTTCTTCTTTAGCTTAACTTGGAGCTTGCACATGAGCAGTTTGTGATCTGTTCCACAGTCAGCACCTGGCCATGTCTTTGATGCTATAATTGAGCTCCTCCACCTCCTTTTAGCAATAATGTAGTCAATTTGATTTTTGTATACTCCATCTGGCGATGTCCATGTACAGAGACATAATTTTGGTTGTTTGAAAACAGTGTTACTATGAAGAAATCATTGGAGTGGCAGAAATTGATAAGTCAGTCTCCTGCTCCAAGGAGGAAACAATGACATTTTAGGAAGAATTGTTTGCATCAGTATAACATGCATCAGGGTAATGTGCTGCATCAATAAAGCAGAGAGTAGATTTATTTTAGAAATAATATCGACATTTCGATTCTAGCTTGCACTATCTTGGATAAAGAACACTGGAGTTATTGGTTGTGATATGTACAGATATAATATGAGCGTATAAACACATTTTCTCATCATAATAATCAAAACAGTATATGAATGGCGGTAATAAAAGTGCAATAGAGAATCAAAGCAGAAGCTAAAAGTAATTCAAGTGGAATTCAAACTGCATGCCAGGAGCAATGTAACCTTACAATTACCAAATCAAAGAAGTATAACAATTAGATTTCCAGGCTGGAGCCTTTAAACCAGAATCTGAACCAACTGAAGGTTCCAAACTGTTTGCAATGGCAGCTCCAGATATTCTGAAACAACTAAATAAGATGGTCGTTAGACTGGCAAAACTGATGACATCCATTACATACCATCAATATCACTTGCATACACAAAGAAAGGCCCAAAAGCATTCCCAAACTACCACGTCTGTTCCTTACAGAAGGAAGACCTCTAGTAGTCCACCTTCAATGCATGGTGAATAATCCATTCTAAGAGGCAAACTGAATGCTGTGGTAATTTTGTTGTTAACGTTAATAAGGTTGCCCAGAACTATGAAGAAACATTTTGACTCAACAGAACCTCAGTTTAAATGCCCCTTTGATTGAAATAGCAATTCTCCTCAGAGTGGCAGATCGAAGTGGCTACATCACTTTGGTCTGGATCCTGAAAGGAGCACATGCAGAAATCCTTTCCATCAAAGCAAAGAGGCTGGCCATACAGAGGTGGCCACTTTAACACTCTGATTCAAGGATCTGAGGCAGGACAAAGTGACTTGTTTCTCTGAGACAACATTTTAAATTGGATTTCTGCAATAGTGTAGATTTGAAGCAACGTCTTGAAACAGAGTAGATTCTTAGGATTCGACCCTTTTAAAATAACTATCAGAATCAGGACCATTCAGTATGCCCATGTCCTACCTTTAGCCATTTCTCTCTTAGGATGGAAGCTGTCAATGAGACCCCTAAGAAAAGACCTCAAAGATGAATCCTTTCCCCACCTAGTCCTACTTTCCCCAAGTCATTTTGCTGTTAGGAAGGTTCAGATGTTCCTGGAGCTGTAGACTAGACTGTGAAGTTGGGAAAAAAATAAAAAAATCCCAGAAGAAAGCAATGTCAAACCACTTCATATCATGCCAAGAAAATGACATAAAACTACATAATAAAAATAATAATTTAATAAATAATTTAATAACCATCACTATTATTAAATTTATACCCCAGCTTTATTTTGTACAACTCAAGGTGGTGTACATAATGCTCCCATCTATTTTCCCCACAAGGACACCCGGCCCAAAGTCACCTAGCAAACTTCATTTATGCCTGAAGGAAAACTAGAACTTACCGCCTCCTGCTTTCTAGTCCAACACATTAACCCCATCACCAAACATCACCAAGAGTTGAGCTTATATCAAAGGAGACTTTACATTTCCTCCAAGGCATTGAAAGTTGAAGTCCATACAGCTTAAAGTTGCCAAGGTTGAGAAATACCTGCCTAGACATTCCCTGCAAGTCCAAACTTTAATAAGAGGTTGCAGCTTTTCCTGCCACAGCTCAGTTTCTTCTTCTGTTTCTTCCTCCAGCATTCTCTGTCTTTTAAACTCTGCTTTTTAACTCTGTCTCCATTTTTGTACTCCCGGGATAAAGGGAAGCATCTCTACAGTCTATGTGACAAAAAGCTATGACTCCTCATGGAAACGTGGAATGATTAGCACGCCAGCTTGTCAGATTCAGCCGACACGGCACAGCGAATGCCGCTGCTCAGTTTCACCGCCCCTAGTCAATTTCACCGCCCCAGGCGCAGGCAGCAGAAAAGGGGGAGTCAGCCAAACCGCAAGTTAATTGCCAACCGGTGGCGGCGATTAACTCCGGCCGAGAATGGATACATTGTACCACAGCCGGCTTCCCTCAAGCGACGCAGACAAAGAGAGCCGCAGCGGCTCGGAAGCGCAGCGATCAGTGCGCAATTAAGAACTCCCGGCTTAACCTGCAGAGGGAAAGTCTAACGGACACAACAGCCCCATAAACAATGGACAGCAATCAAGAGGACAAAAGAACCGGGATGAATCTGCCATTTGGTTGAGGGGGAGATTTCCGCGTGTAATCAGTAACTAGGCAACGGGGGAAAGCGTGGGAACGGAGAACCTATAAAACGCTATGTGAGCTGTGCCAAGCCGACCCTGGCATTGTTTGTATCTACCTGCATTACACTCTAGTAAACTTCTTTTGCTGATCCTGCGTTTCACCAGAGTTTCATTGGAGCTGAATATGGTAACTCTTACACAGCTGACAGTCATCCCAGCTTGTTTGCGTAGCTTTGATTGATAGATAATTATGTGCCATCACATTGTTTTCAACTCCTAGTGACCACATAGATCAGTGTTGTCCAAACTTGGCCACTTTAAGATGAGTGGACTTCAACTCCCATAATTCCCCAGCCAGCCATGCTGACTGGGGAATTCTGGGAGTTGAAGTCCACTCATCTTAAAGTGGCCAAGTTTGGACAACACTGACATAGATTTTCTCCATGACAATCTATCGTAACCAGTTCTTTCAAGTCTCCCAATGGTGCACTTATCGCCATGTAACTGAGTTATATTTTCTATCCATGTGGATTTGTTGGTAAAGATACAGAAAAGGTTTACCATTGCCTTGTCCCATGCAATGTGAATTGATGCCCTTGCCATGTCACTAAAGGGACCATCTCATCTGACATCTTCCTATATTGCTGCTTCTGGCTTTAGCTGGGCAGCTGGGATGATCTTCACGCCTTGGGTGATTCTGCTGGGAATATATATTCTGGGCATGCACTCCTGGGGTTTTTCACTCATCCCTCCCAGGAATGAACACACACACACACACCACAATGAAGCAGACTTGGAGGGGGGGTGCATGTTTATCCAGAAATAAGTTGTTTTGTCTTTCTGATGCCCTTCCAGCCATTCCCCCATCCCCGTGTAAATTAAAAAATAAACAGTAATGTAGCAAACCAACCAACCAACCAACGAAAACCAAATAAAAATTCATAAAATGTTTCTGATTCAGGTTTAGGATAAATACATGGCATTTACTGTTATGCTGTGTGTGTTTTAAGTACAACAATCAATTGATAAACTGACTTTAAGGAGGGTGCTGTTTTCTTGGGGTTTTTTTGTAATTTGCAAATGCATTTAAATTTCTTTTATTGCCAACAGAAGCTACTGCCTTGATTTCTAGCATTTGCTGCCCTCTTATTTTAGCAAAAAATACATTATTGAAAGCACTTATCTCAGTGGTGTGCACAGAAAACAGCAGTTCCAGCAGAGAAGCACTAATTGTTTTGAAACAAAATTCAGAGTTCTGTTTTCTGCCTTCTTTCAGGTTGCCTCCCTTGAATTTGCTTTTTTGTGCAATGAATTGCTTTAATTAGCAGAGAAAATGTAAATAAATCAAGACATTAGATACACAAAGATGAATAACTAATTGTATAATAGGACCATAAAGTTGCTTAACTTTTTGGAAAGCCTAGTAGGGTATTTCCCACTCTGTCAATAAGAAAGGATCACCCTCTAGAAATACTCATGCTGAGAAAATATGAGTACAAACCATGTGGAAGGAGACTGGAATTCCATCTGCTATTTTCTAGGACCAATCAATTTAACAACTGCTTACACAAGATTCTACATAGGGACACTGGGCTATACTTCGACTCTCGGCAATATATGCCATGTCTCCATATTTTGGATGAACTTTGCACAGTTTACAAGATGAGGCAGGGTTTTGCAGGTCAGAATGGGGTCAGCACTGTGGGTCTTTCTCCACCGCTAAGTGCTTAACTGCTACAGTCAGGTTCAGAAATATTGGGACATCGACACAATTCTAACATCTTTGGCTCTATACACCACCACAATGGATTTGGAATGAAACAAACACAATGTGCTTTAACTGCAGACTGTCAGCTTTAATTTGAGGGTATGTACATCCAACTCAGGTGAACGGTGTAGGAATTACAACAGTGTGCATATGTGCCTCCCACTTGTTAAGGGACCAAAAGTAATGGGACAGAATAATAATCATAAATCAAACTTTCCCTTTTTAATACTTGGTTGCAAATCCGTTGTGGTCAATCACAGCCTGAAGCCTGGAACGCATAGACATCACCAGACGCTGGGTTTCATCCCTGGTGATGCTCTGCCAGGCCTCTACTGCAACTGTCTTCAGTTCCTGCTTGTTCTTGGGGCATTTTCCCTTCAGTTTTGTCTTCAGCAAGTGAAATGCATGCTCAATGGGATTCAGGTCAGGTGATTGACTTGGCCATTGCATAACATTCCACTTCTGTCCCTTCAAAAACTCTTTGGTTGCTTTTGCAGTATGCTTTGGGTCATTGTCCATCTGTACTGTGAAGTGCCGTCCAATGAGTTCTGCAGCATTTGGCTGAATGTGAGCAGATAATATTGCCTGAAACACTGCAGAATTCATCCTGCTGCTTTTGTCAGCAGTCACATCATCAATAAATACAAGAGAACCAGTTCCATTGCCAGCCATACATGCCCACGCCATGACACTACCACCACCATGCTTCACTGATGAGGTGGTATGCTTAGGATCATGAGCAGTTCCTTTCCTTCTCCATACTCTTCTCTTCCCATCACTCTGGTACAAATTGATCTTGATCTCATTTGTCCATAGGATGTTGTTCCAGAACTGTGAAGGCTTTTTTAGATGTCGTTTGGCAAACTCTAATCTGGCCTTCCTGTTTTTGAGGCTCACCAATGGTTTACATCTTGTGGTGAACCCTCTGTATTCACTCTGGTGAAGTCTTCTTCTGATTGTTGACTTTGACACACATACACCTACCTCCTGGAGAGTGTTCTTGATCTGGCCAACTGTTGTGAAGGGTGTTTTCTTCACCAGGGAAAGGATTCTTCGGTCATCCACCACAGTTGTTTTCCATTGTCTCCCAGGTCTTTTAGTGTTGCTGAGCTCACCGGTGTGTTCCTTCTTTTTGAGAATGTTCCAAACAGTTGTTTTGGCCACGCCTAATGTTCTTGCTATCTCTCTGATGGGTTTGTTTTGTTTCTTCAACCTAATGATGGCTTGCTTCACTGATAGTGACAGCTCTTTGGATCTCATCTTGAGAGTCAACAGCAACAGATTCCAAATGCAAATAGCACACTTGAAATGAACTCTGGGCCTTTTATCTGCACATTGTAATTGGGGTACTGAGGGAATATCACACACCTGGCCATGGAACAGCTGAGAAGCCAATTACTTTTGGTCCCTTAACAAGTGGGAGGCACATATGTAAACTGTTGTAATTCCTACACCGTTCACCTGAGTTGGATGTACATACCCTCAAATTAAAGCTGACAGTCTGCAGTTAAGGCACATAGTGTTTGTTTCATTCCAAATCCATTGTGGTGGTGTATAGAGCCAAAGATGTTAGAATTGTGTCAATGTCCCAATATTTCTGGACCTGACTGTATTTACCCATCCTTGAATCAGCAGAAAACTACCCCCATTTCCAATCACTATATTACCTGTATTGCATTGTTTCTGCTCACTGCTGAATTATACTTTCCTCATTAGGCACACACAGTTCATCATAAGCAAAGTGACAGGTTGGCTCCTCCAGCATTGATGTTCTCCTCTGCACATCGCCATCTAGTGGAAAAATATCTATCAGTCATGGCACTACAGATAGAAATAGGCTGTGTCTGGCTATAGGATTCTGTTCTCATCCCTAGAGCATTGCTACACCGTTTTTCTACACCCCATTCCATCATAACCAGGAGAAGGAGAAGGAGGAGAAACAGAAACAATAGATCAGAGCCATAAAAGGCTGGGTAGGGTTTCTTTTTCCATCCCTTCTTTTCTTGATGCAGGCCATATATCAGATTCTACCATGCTGTGTTCAGGAGACAATGGGTAAATAGAACTGATCTCAGGGCCAGCTTTAAGCTAAGGCGGAGAAGGTATAGCCTGAGGTGCCAAAGCTTAGGAGGTGACAACACCACTCCTCCTTCCAAATCATTCTAAAAATGCAAATCTTTGCATGGCAGAAGGTGGTGCCATCAGACAATGTGTCCTAGGGGCACCATATACCCTTGAGTCAACACCAACCAATCCCATAATTACACTATTTTGCTATTTGAGCATGTTACTCAATTTGAGTCAGTTATGCTGTTTCAGTGTTGTCCTGCAGTTTTCTTTAGAGCTACAATAGATGAGGCCAGAGGTGTGGTGACAAAAATCAAGATGGTGGCTGTGATGGTGCAATTGAAACTCTGCCTGTTTTGTTTTGTTTTTTAACACAGGTATCTTGCACATACAAATGGACAGAACTTAAATTGCACCATCACAGTCATCTTGACTTTTTTTTTTACTATTTCCTGCAGATAACTTTGGATAAAGCTGACTGTTTCAAGACCTTCTGGTTATCATTGGATGCTGTTGGCTTAAGGGGAAAACACTACTTTAATTCCAGTAGAGCTAAACACTATTTAATTCCTGTAAGTTGGAATGGGATGAGTGCAACATCAAAGGGACAGAGCAGAAGAAGAGGTTGCTTAGCATATTTGCATCATGGTTAGCTGCAAGTAGAGCAAAATCCTGTGTGGCATCAATTCACCTCCAATATATGAGTGCATATGTGAAACGAACACTATTAGAAGACTTGCATCCAATTGTTTTTGTCTATCAGGAGTAGCGTGTCCTTGCCCTAATGCTCGTCAACTCTGGCTAAAAAAAAGTTTATGTAGTTAAAAGCTGAAAAATACATGATCCATCCAACAAACAAACAAACAAACAAGCCTATCAACCACGTATTGTCGTCTGTCAGAGACACCTGTGCATGTCATGCTGTTTTCTTCTCTCACCCATACATTTTATACTCTCAAGCAGGAAACAAAAACTGGTGGTTTACCAAATTCCAATTTCTCTTTCACGCCCCTTTTTACACAGATTCAAACTTATAAATGCAAAATTAAAGGGACGTGCATACTGAGTGTAAATGATAAAGCTGCATCAGTTTTTTTTCAACCAGGAAAGAGATAAATGTAAACATCTAATTCAGTGTTTCTCAACCTTGGCAACTTTGTGAACTTCAACTCCCAGAATTCCCCAGCCAGCATTGCTGGCTGGGGAATTCTGGAAGCTGAAGTCCACACATCTTAAAGTTGCCAAGGTTGAGAAACACTGATCTAATTGGTGTGAAGTGATAAGAAATAATATTTCCATAGTATTTTTGTTTATCGTAAATTCCTGCAAAGACAGGAATCCTTGTATCTCTCAAGGCCTTCCTCCACTTAAAATGTAATCATAGCACAAACATGACCTACTTTTTTCCTGCGTGTCTTCACAATGTTGCCTTTATTTCATCCCCAACCCATGAATGAATCAGGCTTAAGTCCTTCTTAACAGCTCCAGGGTGAAAGTTATATCTTCAAGGAGTGCCAAATGACTCGCTTTGGTGTCACCATATGCGGCTGCTGTAGTCACTTCATCTTGCAAAGTCTTAAGGCAAGTTTATAGTTTTCTCCAAATTAAAAAAGAAGGCAACACATCTTAAGATTGCTGTCACTAGAAATAAAGAGCTGCTGCTTCTGAATTTACTCCTGTGTCATAAAAACACAGGGGCCACCAGTGTGGCAATTAGAAAGTATGCAAAAAGAGAATGCGGACCAGAAACCATGAAAGATGAGCAACCTGCGACATGTCATAAATTCTCTCAAAGGTTTGCTGGTGGGTTAAGAGCAGGGGTGAATGAATCAACCAAAATCCAGTGGTCTAGTGGTTAAGACACCAGGCTAGAAAGCAGGAGACTGTGAGTTCTAGTCTTGCCTTAGGCATGAAAGCCAGCTGAGTGACTTTGGGCCAGTCCCTCTCTCTCAGCCCATCTCATCTCACAGGGTTGTTGTGGGGAAAAAAGGAGGAGGAAGGAGTATCGAGGTATGTGCACCACCTTGAGTTATTTATAGTTATAATAGTTATAATAAAGGCAGGATAAAAAGATCTAAAAAAAAAAAAATTGGGATGACATTTTATTCCAAGGGTGGCTTTAAAGGGTAATTCAACTGAATCAATCAGACTTTTCAAAGATCAAGAAAGTACCAAAAAGTCTCATGAAGTCCAAATCATCTTTCAAACCTCTTTTCTGAAAAGATTCAAAGGCCCCTGATTAGATTTTCTGCCTGGATCAGTTCAGAAATTCAATTTGAAGGGATGATTCAGTGAAATTACCTTCTAACCGAAACCCTATGCAAAGCTTTACCACCCCTTGTGAAGCGTTCCCACATCCTCTATGTCAGCTTGGCCAAGCACCAGTATATGGCATAGAAGGGAAAATGACACTGACACTGTAAAGGGGCTTAGGAGCCTTGGAGAGACTGAACATTTCTTCACCGCACTAGGCATGTTGCTTCCAACACCATTCCTTCCTCTCATATCTCAGCTGCCACCCCTTCTTACTCACACCCCATTCCCACATTGGGAAACCTGATAGATCATGCTGTAGAGTGCATCTTTCTTATAGTCTCATCAAAACTTCAAATCTCTGACCCCCTCCCACCCATCACAAGTTGGAATGGAACCTTCCAGGTGTTTCTGATGCAATACTAAAGATCTGATTAAACCTCTGACTTTTGCTAACTTCTTTGGGATGGTCAAAGTAAGGCAAGGATCTGTCTTCAGTTGACTGCTGCCCAACCTCTTTCCTAGAATTCTTCTGACAATAAGGAGGTCTTCTCCTGTGTTACTGAGATGCTGCTGGGTAACAGCAAAATGGAGACCAAGGATACCCACAGAAGTAATTCATGGGCTAGGACCCCAACGTTGAAGACCTGCAGCACCTGGTTGACCTTGGCTGATCTAAAAACGGTGAGCTACTTGGATAGGAGACCACCAGCAGCCAAGCTTGATTCACAGAAATCTTTGCCTTTTTACTTATCAGCTGAATGATGCAGTAATCGATAAGACTTTATGCTAGGTCTTCCAGGTCATAGGGTCATGTTTTCATATTCAGAGTAGACATTGATTCATTTTCTGCATGTGACTTAATGATGAGACAAGAAAGACAGATTTCTCCATTCTAAAGGTAATCTCTACTGCCATCTTCTGGTTAGCATACACATTACATTTCAGACCCAATTTGCTATTTCTTCATTTCTGTGGATAATATAAGGGATCTTTATTCATTGTCTGCATCACAGAATTAACTTTAAACAGATGACCACAGGCTTTGACAGAAAAAGTCATGTCAATCTATTTATCCTACATTATTTTTCTGCCGTCTTAAATTCTCTACAGTACTTCTAAATCAAGATATTTGATGGCATGCTGTTTTCCAGTTAATCAGCATACAGTATTTGAAACAACAACTTAAGAGTGTTTTTCACTGCATTACATTATAACCATTGTCTGATGCATGTCTGGGTTCTCTACTGGAGTGACACAAAAGACACAGCACAGTATTGCTTTTAAAAAAAAATCTGGAATGCTCGTTTGTCCCCTGAGTTGATATCAATATTGTGATATCTCCCTTGGCCATGCCATCTGTCTCTCTGGCGATAACGGCTGCTCATATTAGGATGTGGTGACCCTGGTGGTTTTGCTTTAGATCAGATTGGCATGCAACCATTAGCCACTTCCATGTTATAAAACTTGCTGAGTTCCTCTTTTCAATTGTGGTTGGCAGGATAATATTTCATGCTGTTTATTTCCCATGGTTATATGGTTGGATCAACAACCCATCAGTACTGTTAAAGATCACAGTGAAGAGAATGCATTTTAGTGTTGTTTTGCGTTGTTTTGTTTTACAAAAGAATACATTATTTAAAATTTGTTAAAACTACAGTCGGGTGGGGTTTTGTTCATGATCAAAGTCATAAGATGCCCTCAAGGCAGCATTGTAAAATATGCTGTAGGTAGGGATCAGCCTTTGAAGTATAATGGTTAGAACAGGAGAGCAAAATATATTGGAATGTATGGTTCCATTCATACTTATGATGTATGAGTTATTGGAATCTCTATGTTCCTTGACACTGGTCACACCTGTTGGAATTCATGGAGCTTGATGTTCAAAACATCAGGATAGGGGGAGTTGGTCTATCCTCATTTAAGATGTTTTTGGACTCCTTTTCCCATAAACTCACCCAGTATGGAAAATGGTGTATAGGAATAATTGTCCACAAATATTTAGGGACCTGTGGGTTCCTCAAAGATAGAACAATGGAAGTGGCTTAGAAAAGACCATGTTCAAATCCACAGTTAATCAGGCAGTCATATCTATCAGCCAATTATTGTCTTTTAATCTAACTTGCCTGAAAGGACTGTTGTGTGAATAAAATGCAGGGAAACTATGCATAGCCTCTTGAGTTGGTAAGAATACCTCTTTATTACTTTGTGCTCTACAGTGATCACTCATCTCGATCCTATCAATATTTCCTGTAATTTGAGGTATAGCAAACAAAAAAAGGTCCATTGTTTTTCATGAATTACCATTTTCTAGTCTTTATGCCTATGCTTCTGAAATGCTGAGTGTCTCTTATTCTGGGATATTTCTATATTCTATTCTATAGTCATACAAAGTATCTCCCCCCTCAAAAATATGGATGAAATGCCTCCCAGATATTAGAGATTTCCCTTCTGAAATAAAGCCTACCATACTTTTCTGGGGTGAGGTGATGCATGTACCGTTACATGAGTCTATTTAGACAAACGGGTTACAAAGGTTGTTCTTTCACATAATGTATATATCTTTCCAAAGCTATTCATATGAAAATTTACCAGTCTGTCTTCAGGCCAAGGATGGCAGCTGGCAATCTTCCCTTCTTGCTTTCTACCCTAGGAAGAGGGTGAGGAAGCCGGAAGCATCTCCTTTCTTCTGCACCAGAGGGAGAAGCAAATTAGTGGGCTGGCAACCTAACAGGAACAATAAGCAGCATTTGCTTTTCACTCCATTTGGACAGTGGCCTTGAAATCTTGATATTGCTTCTTTAGGGGTGGGAAGTCATGATTATTATCATATTAAATAAACAAATAAATCTACTTATTTGTTAAGTGGCATGGTCTTTCCTAGAAAGGCAGATTATGAGGTTGGGAAGGACAATACATTGTCAGAAACGTCTCTTGCCAAGTTCTTCTTTAAAAAAAAGAAAAATGCATTTACTTAACTGTTGGAGAGGATGGTTAATGTTGATGTTTTTGTTTTCTGTTTCACATCTTTCCATCAGTCTATAGCCTCCCTGTGTGCTTATACTCCCAGTGTGGAGGTTGCTAACTGTTGAAGAAATGATGGCACAATGAAGGGTAGGACTTTCACATACAGCTACCTTGTAGTGAAATAATGCAGGGACACCATATTCATATTCAGAAATGATCTGAAATTTTTTTGCAAGCCATTGGTTTCTAGTCAAAGTGGAAAAAAATGCAGCAGAATTGTGACCCAGTTGCAACATGCATTTCATGATTGTTTCTAGCAGGAACTCTGGGAGGAATTCTCTTGTTGATATCTTCCTACTAGCAAAGAAGTTTATAGACAGAATTAGTCCATTGGGCAGAGATTTTCTCCTTCTTTAACCTATTATAAAGGGCAGCCTATTCAAATTTGGAGCTTTGAATTTGTTCAAGTACCTTCCCTCACTTTGTCTAACTCACATTTTTTAAAAAAAAGGTGCTTGAAGTTTACAGTTTCAATTTGAATATGGTTGTTATGAAAGTAAAGCCATGTTCTGTATACTTGTAATTTCTGGCTGAACTCTAGTCTGTTTCATTAAGGGCAGAATTAAGGCAGCACTAAGTACTTTCTGACATTTAAAAGTTCACATTATGATCTGACTTGCATTGCTCTGACTCAAAGCTGTCCAATTTTATTGTCGTGTGTCTCAGGCACATCAACAATTAAAGGTCACTGCCATGAAGTAGCTTTAGACTTTGGTTTTATATTTGTATATACTTTAGGTTTGTTAAGAGGGACATTCAATTGTTGAGAAGTCAAAAAATAGTTTTTGGGAATCTGCTTGGAAAAAATATTGAGTAAGGCACATTGTTCACATTGATTTAAGTTAAAAAGTACTGAGATACAAGCTTGGGAAAGGGGCTTTGGAGTAGACTGAATGCTGAAAAAATAGCAATGTTGCTGAAGAAAAAATTCAAGGTAACCCGGCTAGTGCTTCTCTAGAACTGAAAATACTGAGGGACAAAACAGCTTGGTCACAGAGTTAATACAAAGTTTATAGAGAATTTTATAGACAATTCAGAGGACATTTTCTAATTCTTGGACACTTCTTAATGAAATAAATGCAAGAACATTTCACCTGAATCTTGTGGTGGGGGAGGGAAGGAATTTGTTTCCTTTAAAAAAGTACTTGACATACTAGAGACTGGAGAATTCTTTGACATACTGGACTACGCTGATTTTGGTCCCACTCAGGCATCAACCAAAAAAAAAAAATTAAAAGTCATTTTAGTGAGTTCTCTGTGATATCAACAAACCCTTTGGGTCTTCTGTGTTGTATAATCATAGTCCACCAAGTAACTGTATAGGTGAACTCCTGACAGCAAACCAAATTTATTAGTTTTGTCTGCACTGTACATATGCATGCTATGTCATCTTTGAACTGGTGAAAAGGAAATAACTAATGTTGTAACCCAATTTTGTTTCACAATGTTAACTTTTTTTTCTCAAGTTTCCATCATATAAGGATACATAGAGTACCTGATGTTATAGAGATCCATGATCAGCTGATGCATATAAATTCTATTTGCAAATCTTATGACAAGCAACCTCCAGCCTATGCCAAAACTTGCTATTGCTGTCTTTGTAGAGCAAAAAGCAGGTATCTCTTGCTGTTAGTTTACCATTACCATTTGTGTCTTTTTTAACTTTGGGCAGCTGACAAAGTGATACTGAATATCTGATGGCAATTATTTTTGAAAGTGTTGGATGACACAGCAGGACTCAAATCCATCTCACTATATTTCCATAGGTAGCTTCACAAAGAGCAATCAATCCTATTAAATGGTGGGCTTGCTGTTGATCTTTGCAACAATCTTGCACAAGGTTATTGCACCTGGTTGAGCACAAAAGTAGGCTTTGAAAGATCACTGATGTCACACTGAATATCCCTTAGATCTTTGGAAAGGTGGGTAGATGCAACTTGCAGATGGAATGTGATTTCTTATCCCATCTTCCCAATGAAGTACTATCACACCTTTTAAATTATAACTTAGTAGACTATTACAAAAGTCAAATATGACCTTAGGAAGCTCCTTACTTTGTTCCGCTGGACTTACTTAATTTGGGTTCTTTATTCTATCAATAGTTCAGATTCTAATCTAATACCTATCCAGTCATCTATTTGATGTAATAGTTATTTCCAGCCCTGTTCTCTCAGTAGGGAGGCTGGAAAGGATAAAAATACAATAAAACTTTTCCTGAAGCTGTCAAAGTCCAGATATTAAAAAAAAAAAAAAAAACTATCTAAAGAATTAGCAATATTTCTCATAACATAATGCCATCTAGAGGTAGAATATAGTTTTACTTTGAAGTATGGTGAACCTTTTCAGGCATGAAACAGAGAGAATGATGGGGACTTTTCTTATACCTGTATCTTGCTGCACCGAGAACAGAAAAACATTCATCATTTACCTCCTCTCAAAGCAGGGGTAATGAGCAGAAAGATAGGGTGCATGAAGTGAAGTCTGGTCTTTCCACACTGATACATCTGTGGCATTGGGCAGAAAAAGGGGTCACTTCCTACTGCGACGTAATGCATCTCTGCATTTATCCACCTCATCCCATTCCTACATCTCTGTTGGTCTGACAAGTTAGAACATTCTTGAGAATTCCACGCCATCCTTGTAGCTGCTGCTATCAGAGCCATTACATAGCCTCTAGATGTTTCTATTTTTCCACACACAGTTTTAATTTTCTGATATATACAGTACATATGCACACGCACACGCACACATCATATAATTCATTTTCAGATTGTGGTTGGCCATGCTATCTGAGAATTATAATCCAACACATCAAAGAGGCTTGGGTTGCGGTAGAGTTTCAATTTTTAACTTTCAATCCCTCCTCATGGGTTTCTGTGTCACTTTGCATCTTGACCCAATTGTCCATGCATTAATGTATTATTAATGTATTTTGAAAAAAAGTGTGTTTTTTTTTTGGTTAAAGAAAAAAGATTAGTGCAAAGCGAATTATTGCAGTTTAAATAAAACTGTAAGACTGAGATGATATTTGCAAATGATGTCATTCTCATTGGCAGTGTTTCAGATGAAAAGTTTTTCTCTAGTGTTATCTATGAAATATTGGAAGATAACTTACAGCCAGCATTTTCATTTGGCTAATTGCTGCATATAATCACTAGAGGGCAGCACAAACATAAAAGCATTGCCTGAGTTATGTTACAAACAGCTGTAATTTTAAGAACAAATCATGCTCTTTGCTCAATGGACGTTACCTGCAGATTGCTCCATTCTCTCTCTCTCTCTCTCTCTCTCTCTCTCTCTCTGCTCAAGCTTGATCTTGAGTTGTAGCTTGCTTGGCCATTTCAAACTGTGCCTTGAAATAAGCAATTTCAAGTCTATGGAGCATATTATTATTATTATTATTATTATTATTATTATTATTATTATTATTATTATTTCATCTCTACACAGTGATCATTTCGGTGTAGACAATCATCTGTTCCATATGCCATATTTGATATGCAGGGATGCTATACATGGTGCATGGTATATCAAACACAGTGTACAAAGCACAGGGATCAGTATCAGAGTCACTAATTACACCCTCACACCAAAAAGAACAGATACCAGTTATTATTCAGAATGCCTGTTTTTTTCATAAACAGAGATGATCTCCATGGGCCCTAAGAGAAGTGCCACTCAACAATTTGCTGCTCTTTTCTTGCAGCAAATTAACACAGTTACCAGTCTGGAAAGAATATATAAAACAATTTTTGTGGCTCAATAGCACATTCGTGATTATTTAAATCAGACCCCTGAATTCTACACTGCAAACAATTTTTGTGGTTATAGCCTCAGCTTTGTAAACCTGATTAAGATTATTAACTCCTGTGCTTTTCTTCTTCCCACTGACCACAAAGAAGGGACTGCAGTATCCCGTATTTTTTCCAGTTGAAGTCCTATTAACATGTGCAGGCATCGCCAAAACTGAATATGAAGATGCCAAAGAAAGTGGAACAAGAAATAACTGTTAAAGCAGTGCTTTTCAGACTTGGTACCTTTAAGATGTGTGGACGTCAACTCTCAGAATTCCCCAGTCAGTCCACACAACTTAAAGTTGCCAAGTTTGAAAAAACAGTGTTAAAGGAAACAGAAGGTGAACAATCAGGAAGAAACATACACATTGCAATCTCTGAATCAAGTTGTCAAAGTTGTGCCAAAGGGAGGCAGAATATCTTAGAGAACAGAACTGTACGTTAACACCTGGACTGGGTACCATGTTCATCATAGTCCTAGTGATAGCAGCACGCCAATCACAAGTTGAAAAATGATAAGGTTAACAAGAGGCCTAGCTGAGAAAGCCACAAGCAATCTGTTCCTGTGAATAGCGTAACATGAGCTTAGAGCCACTGGAGAACAATGAAGAGAGGAGATTGATGACTGGATCCCCCAACCCCATTTGCTTCCTAAGAGCAGGGCACAAGGAGGGAGAGAAAGAAGACTTGGATTGAGGAAAAGCAAGGGAATGTCCTCCATGCAAATTCCTTTTTGATCATTGCTTCTTCTTCTAACTGGGCCTGGGAAAAGGTACAGGCCCAGCCCTAGAAATAGGTTGCTTCTTAAGAAGAAAAAGAAGGGCTCTTAAACTCCTAAAAAGAGGAGCTCTGGGACTCTATCTATCCCATTTCACAGGGTTATGGCAAGGATTCCCCAGGAGAAGCCCTGAAAACATTGCTCTGAGCTCCTTAGAGGAAGAGTGGGATACAAATGTAGTAAATACATGGCTGAGAAAGGAAGTCATACATGATGGTTTCCTTTTCCTGAAACTAAAGATGATAATCCTAGGGACAAAGAACCAGTTCATTTTGGAGAATAGCAACCAAGAAAGAAAGCAGGAAGCTGGAGAGGGCACTATAGCAGCAGGGCTGAGCATGCAGGGCAAAAGACTGGAGATTTCAAAGCCGTCTCCCAGGCGCCTATGGGTCTATACACCCAAGCCTTGGCATGCAGGTGGTAGATACTCCCAGCACCGCCTGTCTCCTGGGGGGTGCCTTTCTCTGCTGGTGTGTTATGACAGATACAACACTCACAGCCTGTGTGCTTTATGGGGAAGGGGAAAAAAAAAGACAAAAATGAAATAAAGTATGTAACACCATCACAGGAAGCATGAAGACATTTACTAGTTTTCTCCTCCTTTTTGTGGTGGTAGATCAATTCCACAAGAGATACACAGAATCAAATCTTAATTTAAAAAAAATAGAGTGTTAAAGTTTCTTATTAATTTTACAAGAAACATTCATTGTTAATGGAGATAAAAATATAGGTCTGCTCAAATCACAATCAGCAGCTTAGAAACTTAAAGCAGCAACTTGAAAACATACAGAAAGAGACTGAGCAAACATCAACC
This sequence comes from Python bivittatus, assembly GCF_059951505.1. Classification (NCBI taxonomy): domain Eukaryota; kingdom Metazoa; phylum Chordata; class Lepidosauria; order Squamata; family Pythonidae; genus Python; species Python bivittatus. The sequence goes on along the minus strand of NW_028277044.1, from coordinate 2,865,476 downwards.
GAGGCTGCTCTGCTTCTTTTTAGAAGAACTCAGATATAAAGAGGTGCCAGTTTACACACACAAGAACTCAGCTTGTATAGAGACAGTAAACACAGAGACAAAACATTAGGCTCAAACACAGTGAAAACCAGATTAAACCTCGAGCAATTCTAGCTAACTTTTTCCTATTTCTGTAGATAATAGATGATCCTGGAAACAGATATTATCTCTGGGCCAATTTGTTAACCTAGAAAACCTTTCTTCCTGCAAATCCCAACTTTAATCAGAGTTTGGATAGAGAAGGTTTTTCAGCCTCATTTTCCCCACCCCACCCCTGCTCTACTACCTTCACACACAGAACTGCCTGGCATCACAACAGGCACTAAAGCTACACACCTTTGGTCCCCTTTGGTTCTCCAGTCTCAAGGAATACTCAAGAGTTGAAACTCCGTTAGTGCTGAGTGTGGAGAAAGAGCTTCACGTGCACTTTGCTGGTTTGTCGGAAAGCTGTTTGCTGTTTGCTGTTTGTTTGTGTATGTGTGTGTATGTGTGTGTATGTGTGTGTGTGTGGTGCTTTTGATGCTGACACTCATCTCCAAATTGGAAAAAGCAGTAGGTGAAATTGTTATAGTGCAAAACAGAAGCTTGAGAAGGCAACTTCTCCTGAACACCTATTTCAATAGTGCCCCTGTGCATCGCTTCACCACTCCACACAGCATACTGTGTTTTTGTTTTTGTTTTTTTTGGTGGAATTGTGGCACGGATGTATTCAAAAACATTCTTGCTCAATCTGAAACCTCTAAGGTGCAGGTCACACTGTTTCTGTCATGAAACTCAACTGTGAGATAATGACATGGTTGGTAACTCTTTGGTAAAGTGAATTACTCTTCCCCATCACACAGAGCACTTTAAAAAGATGAGTGTGAATGCATTCTGACATGTGCCAGAGAAGCCTAGTAGTATACTAATCAGTACTAATGTCAATATAAGACCTTACTTATATTATTTATATTGTTGACACTAAAGTGATTCTTAGATTTCAAGAGTAGCAAGGGTGCCTTTGTTACTTTCTAAAGTGAACCATCTGGATAAATTCTGCCTGTTTAAAAAAAAAAAAGTTATTATCATTAGTAAGAAAATACTTGGTAAAATGTTATGGATCACAATTGCAGCAAACAAGCTAACAAAAAACCAAAACTTTTCTAGTCTACATCAGCTTACCAAATATAAATTAACTGGGTTCAGACAGACTGATTGATATTAGTTTGAATTCTGTAAAGAAAAAAAGGTGCAAGTCAGTTTATCTCTAATACTGTTTTCCAACAGGGTCTTTTAAAATCCATGCTGAAGAGCATATACAGTGGTACCTTGGGTCACGAACGCTTCTGTTCACGACCAATTCAGGTCACGAACAGCACCGTTCGCAAAATTTTGCTTCTGTCCGCGAACTCCGCATCGGGTGACGAACAGGATCCGCGGCCATTTTCCCTGCTGACACACGTGGTCATGGCTTCCTGTAGGGAGGGGGACTCTCCCTCCAAGCAGTAACCGCCTCCCCACCCGCCTTCCTGTTCTCCACGCCTCAAGCAAGGTTAGTGTTCTCTCTCTTCATACTGCACTGTACTGTACTTTGTGTCATATTTTTGTGGTTTAAAAAAAAAAATACATATGGTTCAGAACGGATTAACCATATTTACATTGAACCTTATGGGAAAATTTGATTCGGGTCGCGACCAATTCGGGTTGCGACCAGAGTCGCGGAACGAATTAAGTTCGTGACCTGAGGTACCACTGTATTTAGAAGCACTGTGATAAGATCATATATTCATTATTTATCAATTGTATACTTTTTAGTTTATCTTTTTCCTACTGGCATCATCCTAAATCTACCCACTGATTGCTGATTTGAGTACCAAAATTATGGCCACCTTGATAACTTTCCACCTGATCTTCTGTACATCTACATAGGCTTTCAGTAAGGTTTATGCCTTAGTTTGCAATCTTAATATGAGAACAAATTCTACTGAATTTCTGAGTAAACATAAATTGGATTGTGCTGCAAGGATGACAAAACTGACTTTAGGCCAATTAGAAATTATTCCAGTCATCTTTTCATGCACTAAACATTATCTTTCTACGTTTCTTCCTTATAAGGCTGCCTATGAATATTACAAAGTAGAACAAATATGACAATTTGGGGAGAGGAAATGAAGCTGTCCAAGAGAACATTTTTAATAGAGGTTCTCAGGTCTGAAATTTTTATTAAAGCAGCAAACTGGTTTCATATTAACTGTTCCACAAAGAAATTTAATTCAGTATAGATAATAGATAATAATGTACTTGTTACTATACTCCTCTGGCTTTAATTGCAGTACTTGCAGTTCAAGCAACCTGGCTGAATAAGCAGGTGGCATTTCATAAATAAGGTGTGCTATTTGTCACTGTCTCACCATCCTGAAGCTGCTCGTATCGCATAAAATTCATTCCATCATCCATCACCTTCCTAAGACAAATAATAATGTCGTCTCTGGTCCATGTATGATATTCTCCTCCTGCACCTTGCTTCCATTTCCTGCAATGCATCATCAGGGTGCCATCAAATGCCTCCAAGCTGTCCATCTTTTCCAAAGAAGGCAGCAGAGTATCAAGCATCTCTCTTTAGGGAGACTATATGGGAGTTTATTGATGAAAAACACCAGCTATACACAATTTGAAAGAAAAACATCACGGAAGATTGAGAATAAAATAATCAGGGAATAAATTAGCACTTCGGCAAGTTTCCACAAGATATAACTTAAAAGCTAGATTTGAAGGTTGCTGCTCTCTCTCTCTCTCTTCCTCCACATGAATTAACGGATTATATCTAAATTTCTAGCCAATGCTTGGTTGAAACATCGATACCATGACACATATTATCTCCTGGTCTCCGATCATCATGTTAGGATTAAAAAAAAAAGACAATTTTCCAAATTGATCTATTCCCCTTTAATATGGTGCAGGCCTATTATCTTTTAAGAGTTGAGAAATGCTGTTGGTTGTCCTACTGGGGACACTTTTGCATAAGACCTCATTCACTCCTGCATGCTATTTAAGGGCGGCTGTGTGTATCATATCTGGCGTGTCAGATTGGAGGAATGCGCAAATGTGTTGAAATGTAGAAAGAGTAGCCTGGGGGGGGTTGACTGCTCTTCCAGTGTATTTTAAAAGGTAAAGCAGCTGATTCACAACTGAGAACTAAAGGTGCATTTTGTATTTAGATACAACACATAAACCAAGAAGTGGCCCTTGGAAGAGATGGACTGGCTGAAATGATCACCACCCCCTGCCTAAAATTACATTCTGTAGCTACAATTAAAGGTAATTAAAAGCACTGTTCAACATTTGAAAGAAACTCTCCTATGTGACATATCAAGGCTGAATTTACTGTACAGTACCTGCAAAGCCCAAACTAAACAAATTACATCATGGCTTGGCTGTTCTGTGGATCTAGCCATTGGCTGATCACAGTGCATGACTGCAACCGATTGTCGCTTATTTAATACATTACAGCTTAGTGTGTGGAAACAACCCCAAGCTATGCAATTCTAATCTATCTGGTTTATTCCCAAGGACAGGGATATATTATTAAGCACTTCATCATGTGTGGATGCTGTTAATGTGGGATAGGCTGTTATTAATAAGCTAGTATTTAACTGAATTATCAGTAGAATTTGGAAATTCAAAAATAGACTCAAATGGCACTTTGCATTATACAAGTAATATACTTGTTTCCAGTAGTTATTGATTCTGTGAGCAATAACGCAGACACGGGTCTCTGAACTGATTTGCTGTCAGATTCCATAGCTTGACCCAAACTTTCAAATTGCATACAATCATTTCCACTACTAATTTGCAGCCAATTATCCAGAACTAGACCTGATTAGCTGGTAGCATCTAGTCAGTCTTTACAGATCTCAAAAAACTAAGCAGGATCACATAGGAGATTGTTAGGAAATACCAGGAGTGAATAGAAGTTGAAAAAAAAGTCACAGCAGAAAGCCATGTCAAACGACTTCCATACTGTGGCCAAAAAACTATACGGATGTTTCTACCAAGTAACTGGGATTCGAATTCAACTTCTACCTTTTTAGCTACAACTAGTTAGTTATGACTATAAGTTATAACTTAAGTTATAAGTTACAAGTAAATTATAGCTTAAACTAGTTAGTTAAGTCTCACCAAAATCAAAGAAATACTCCACAGAATTCTAGTAATTTTAATGGGACTTAATCATGGATTGGAGCTATGATCAAGAGAATCATAGTTTATTTCTTCTATCTGCTGCTCTTACTATTACTGGTTTTAAGGACTAAATGCTAAATGGTTCTGACAAGTAAATTAAAGCTTCTTCACAAGAGGACAGTTCAGTTTCAACCACACAGGGAGCAAAATCAGGATAGAAAGCTTAATCCAATCCCAATTAATATAATGAACAGTGAGATCCATACATATTTAGTTAGGTGCGCTTCACACTATACTGAGGTATATTCTAAAGTATGTGTGCCTAAATCATAACCTAAGGTTTTTACATCCACATATTTTTACAAAAGAGTAACACACATCCAAAACACTAGACATAATTCCAAACTGGTAATCATGGGCTACAGGTTTGCAGTCTTATGTATCTACAGGATGTTCTTCTAAGTCATCCCTAGGAACGCGCTGTAAACATGGAAAAATCCCCAAAGTTTAGTACATATGTGTTTTGGCTATTTATTTCCATGTTTTGGTTTTTATTTTTAACTCTGTGAGCTACCCAGAGCCACATACACGAGATGGGCAACTATGCATATTAAATAAATAAATAAATAAATAAACTGCTCTAAAAACATTAGTCAAAACCTGAGTATTAACTAAATTAACGTTACATTCTTGACATTCAAATAAATCTTTTTTTTATTTAAAAAATAAATGTAATTATTGGATAAATTTAGTTCAGGCTAAATCATCATATTTGCACAATATAAGCAACAACTGCACAAAAATAGAATACAACGGTAATTTATTTATGTATTTATACATATTAAAATCTACTTAAAATCAATGCTGTATATATGGTATTTGGCCACGAAATTCACTGATTTGCCCTCTCCATCTATTATGGCAATGATTACTTTATTAGTAAAGCAGTTCTAAATTTTCTGTGCCACTATGCGCAGGACGAGACATATTGGTAGTTAATCATGCAATTTTCACACACCGTTGGTGATTGAATTATGTTATTCCCCATTGTGGACAGATTTTCTAGTAAAAATACCTGAGCGCCCTATGTCAAAACAATACTGTGCAAACCCAGCAGAAGTGGGGATCCCTGGTAGGCAACTAGCCTACATATGGAACTAAATATTTTGTTCATCCATGCAATATGGAATTGGATATTAGGAACAGCTTTCTAATACAAAGAGTAGTGTTAAAATAAGTAGAATATATATGCATATGTGCACGCACACACGCACACACATACACCAATAACATCTTAAGTCAGTGTTTAAATCTATGCAAAGCAATGTTTTGGGTCTTACAGTAAGTTGCCTCGGTATCTCCCAAATTCTCTTTTCAAAATAATAAAGTCTTATTTTAATAACACTGACTGAAATATTACACTTGCAAATCAAATACTGTAAACCATATCAACATTCCTAATATAGACAACAAAGCTTGGATCACTTGGGTTTTAAACAGTATAATTCAACCTACTCAAATTTAAACAGACCCAATCCTTTGCCCATTTATTCAGCATCAAGCATGGGTATATAAGGTAGCAACCTTACAGTTGATTTTAAAGGAAAAGATTTTTCAAGTACATCCAAAATCTGTTTTACAATTACATAACACAATATTTTCAACGTGGACTTGTTTGATATACATTACAAAAGTAACAGATACTTGCAGTATTAAATGCCTTTAACAAATTTTGAACTATTTTTTTCTTCTTTTCCACTTGTGAGTATCTTGCTTGTTTGCTTGTTTTCCATACAGGAAAAAAGAAATCTCAAGCAAGAAAATTATATCTCAAGCAGATGAGCAACGCTCACGATTCTACACAGTAACACTGTTTATCAGTGCTTGTCAATTAAGAAAAGGTACTCTGTGTGTGTGTGTGTGTGTGTGTGTGTGTATTTGCAGAGGTAAAACTGTACATTTGCATAGATTTAAATCAATCCTTTCTTCTTCAAAAAACAAGGAAGATACAGAAAAAGAAATAGCTTATTCATTCATTAAATTAGTCAAATCTATATAAATCTGAGATAAACCAACTTTTCTAAACGAAAAAAAAAAACCACTTTATTTTCTATGATTTGAGATGATAACTGAAAGAAATAAAACTGGAATAGTTGTAAAACGTGCCATCTGCAGTATTTATAAATATGTACATTCAAAAAATTAAAATAGTTAAAATGTTTTTCCAGTCCTTTTGAGGCAATAAAAATATTTTAATCATTACTCCTATTGCTCAGTTATATGCTTCAAGCCATGCTTTAAAAAAAAAAAGCACAAACATAATGCACTCTGATCAGATTTTTTAAATCCTGTTTTTTACCATTAAAAGTGTCAACAGATACTATTATTGCTGTCATATCAGCGCCTTTATTTTTTTATTCATTTTTCCTATTGATGCAGGAAATAGCCGGTCTTTGCATATCAAATGTAAATTCAGTTTATATTTCCTCAGAAGCATATCCCATTAAGTTCTGCAGGATATACTCCCAGAAAACTGTGTATAGATTTGGAGTCTCAAATGTATCCATGCAAAGGGTATGTGCATATCCATGTGGGTCTGTTCATCTATCTAACTGGAGTAGTATATGAACTAGTATACTGTACTGGTTGCATTCCTGGATCCTATACTGAAAAACCATATTTATTACTTCAAAAAGGTTTTTTCCCCTTTTATTGTAGTGTTATAAACCCTAATACATTGTATTATTTCAATGAAGATTTCAATGCAGTAATATTTATGTAATATGATTAAAATTATGAACATTCTATTCTTCAGAAAGCTTAAAGTATTGAAGTTAAAAAGAGAAAAGTAAAAATTTATCAGTATTAATTGTAGTTTAGGATATCAATATTACAGACATATTATTTGTCTTTTGATCCAAAGTTAACATAAAAAAGAACCACTGCAATTCATACGAGAGACTTAGTTATGTAATAATAGTTTTGGTCTTGAACTAATTGCTTAATATTAAGATCTCCATGGTACTGCTAGTGTATGTGTGCATATATGTTTATATATTGATAAAAGCAAATAAGAGATTGACAAAACAAATTTAACAAAAATTAAAATTAAAATATCTAAAAAGTAGAAAAGAAAAAAGGAAGTAATAATAGTAACTATTGATTTCTGACTCCCCCCTTTTTGTACATTTGCTGATCTGCAATATTTGTAAGCATTCAGGCCTTCTTAAAAGACATACTGTAAGTTATATTTACCAAGCTGCATGCTATGTTGTATGTATGGGAAGTATTTCAAAAAGAGTTCTGAGGATCATCTTCCATGTATCATTTAGTTACATAGTTCTCTTATGGAGCAGCAATATTTCCATTTAGAAACTCTGGAATATTTACTTTGGAGCAGCCTAAATATCAAGAGCGAGCTTTCTTTTTCTCCTTATTAAATCTCTAGGACTAACATGGGAAATGTAGTTGGGAAAAACAGAACCTGTTGACTTAATTAAAAAAAAAAAACTGACAAAAAGTTGAATTATGTGTCTTAACACTGGTCTAGGAAGCTTTTGATTTCTAACAGTGGTGTTCCTGATTTGGCTAGATTTTTTAAATAGGATAGGGACTTTAGAGATCATATCTGAAGTAGGATCCCAAAAAAAATCCTCCCTTCAGCAGTGGAAATCAGAGAAAGAGAGAGAGACTTCTAAGTTTATACATTTGTCTCAATTTTTTCAGGTTGCTTCAAGTGAGCTATCGGCTTTGAATAAGATTGAGCTAATCTTTAAAGCCTACTTCAGATATTTTTCAGATAGATTTTGCTTCAATATTCCTGTCACAGAACTGTGGATAGAATCCTTTCCTGAGAGATTTCTTGGGATATTTAATATACTTTTAAAGAGATGGAGAAATATCTACATAACTTGCACTTAAAATCTTGCAAAATTTTAAGATTTACATAAATATTTATTGCTACATAAACAGACCTATCTCTGAAGCCTTCCAGGTAACTCCCATAAGATCCAACAAAAGTATCTAGAAGGGGTCAGGGAAAGGAAAGATTTTATTTATTGATTCTGTTACAGCCAACAACCAAGCTACTTGCACATTTATTTTTACAAAAAAATAAAAGTTCCATTTTACTAACAGGAAAAATGGCAAAACATCTGATTAATTGTGGGCACAACAGGAGGGTCACACAGTATATGTGTATTTTTAAGAATGGATGGCATGGCTCACCCTAAAAGAATCAGACAAGGCCAAAATAGCTCAGAAAATACTTCTTCATTTTAAAAAATGAAAGAGATTTTAGGATGCTTTATTAGACCTGAACTAGAAAACACTATCTTCAAGCACTCACAGGAGGTCTTGGTGCTCCTGACAATTCAATTACTACTATCCAATAGTCTCAGCCTTCCCTGAAACGTAGATCTCGTTAGCATGTTATTGCTAGAACATATAAACTTTTGCTGAAATATGAGACAGAAGAAGAACAAGTGAAAGAATGTTTGATAAAATGGGCTAAAATTTTTGGCTATAATATACAGATGGAACAATGGGAAAATATCTGGCTGGAAGGATTGAAATTTGCACTATGTTATAATCTTAAAGAGAACTTTTATGATGTACCGTTGGTATATGACACCACTGAAATAATCTAGAATGTATAAAGGTACTTCAAATCTTTGCTGGAAATGTGAACAACGCGAAAGGACATTTTATCATGTTTGGTGGACATGTAAAAAAAAGCCAAAAAAAAAAAAAATGGATACAAATACATGCATTAATTCAGAAGATTTTAAAGGTTAAAGTATAACTGAAACCAGAGACTTTTCTTTTGGGACTAATGGACAAGCAATTAGAAAAAAGTCATGGAACTTTGTTATGTATGTGAACTGCAATGAGACTGTTATATGCTCAAAAGTGGAAAGGTTCAACACTACAGCACCTACAACGGAGGACTGGTTAGTGAAGATGGTGGAAGTTGGGAAGATGGCTAAATTAACCTCTTTGATCAGAGAAAAAAATATCTATATTTATGGTTGACTGGAAATCTTTTATAGACTTTTTGCATTAAACAGAAAAAAAATGCACTTATGACTTGTGGTTTTAATGAATAGAAAAAATGGATAATAGAAAAAAGTGAGCTTTTTTGTAGTCATAGCGTAAGAGATAGTTTTGCAATTGTACTTATATTTGCTGAAAAAGAAATCGAAAGCTTTTTTTTGGCACTTTTGCTCTTTCTCCTTTTTTCTTTACTGTTTCTATTCTTTATTAGTTTGTGTTAGTTTTTACATGCTTTGTAAAACTTTCAGTTAAAAATTATTTTAAAAAAAGAAAGACCTTGTTAGACCTTATAGACTAATAAATTTATTATGCATAAGGTTACTTAGACACAGTTCACTGAATCAGTGTCAGTATTTTATTCATAAATTTCATCCATATATTGTAAATAAATGTAGATCACTAGTATACAGAACACACACTTCCTTAAAAACAGGAATACTAAAATTATTAAAGCAAAGAAAACAGTTATCTTACATTTGCCTCTACTTATTGCATTCCAAAATTCTTCTGTAAGGCACTACCTGTGTGCTATATATATATGTATATATGTATATATGTATATATTTAAATATCTAGATTAGACATCCTAGTGGCCCAATAGAAATAGCACAAATAAATATGCATGGAGTTTCAAAGTTGATTACAATTTATTTCTATGTTGTAATTTGGATAATCTTACATTGCAATAAAATCATTCCCAAATACATTCATTCCAAAATCAGGGCACCAGCTCCTATTTAGACAGTCAAAAGGCCCTACAAGTCCTTAGTCTTAAATTTAATTTTTACAAATTAGAAATTGAGTTTGCAAAACTGCATCTCAACTGTACCACTTTATATTGCAAACTGGGTTAACATTTTCCGAAATACTTTTTTCTGTGCATATACAATTAAACTTTGTGTAAGAATGATCCAGCTACTCTTCTTCTGCTCAGGCTAATTTTGTGTTAGAACTTTTATTTCATAGACAATAATCCAATTCTCAACTTCCTCCTGCATCTTAACTGATAAAGACCAAGGCAGGCTTAAGTCAAATCACTGATAACAATAATGAGTAGCAAGGAAGGGGAGGGCCATGCCAAGTGTGCCCTGCTTCCGTTCACACTGTTACAAGAATCTATGGCATTGTTTGGGCAGGGGGGAGTCCGTGGAAAAAGCTGGTGCCAATGACCTTTCCACCCATGGTCTCATGAAAATGTGACCTCTGTTAAAAATTAGTCGCCAACCTCCAGTCTAAGTAGACAAGACACAAAATAGAATTTTTAGTTTCCCAACCACCACTTACTCAACTCTGTATACATAAGCTAAAACTTTTACAACCTATTTGTGTATATGTTTACTCTGAGATAAGCAGCAGCACCATAGAGTCCAGCGGGACTTGCTTCTCAATGCAACCACTGTCTTGTGAAACTTACACTGAATTCAGTGGAGCATGCTTTCCACTCAGATGAGAAGTGTACTATGCACGTTTTTTCAAAAGTCCTAATAAATTTATTCTCAGCCTTATTTGGACTTAAGCTTGTTTGACATCAATGGGACCTATTTTTGAGTAAATATGGAGAGCCAGAAACTTAACAGCTTAATGGGACCTACTCTGAAGCAACCATAATTAGGGCTTCAGTTTTATATATACATATTATCAAAATTGAAAGTTTGACAGCCTGAAAATGTTTTATTGCTCAGTCTATAATATTCACTATAAATGTCCACTAGTATGGTTTGGGAGCATTTATGCTTTTTTAAAAAAAAAATCAAAATATGTTGTATATTTATACTTGCTGTAAATTCTATTTATAAGTACAAATTAAAGAATTGTGAATCATCTTCCTGGACTCCATTCTGTCTTCCCCACCAATCTGGTTCAAGATGATATGTGAAATCAACTTTAGAACTTCATAGGAAGCAGTTTCTAAGTATTACTCAACTATATTTTCTTCTTAGATAGGTCATTAGGACTTAGTGCTAGGAAAAATCTAAAATTAACATACATCACATGCACATATATATAGCCCCATAACAAGTTATAAATATATTTTAAAATTGTAAATGTGGTACAGAATTCAGAAACGACTGTTCAGGAAAATATTTCATCCATCACCTGACGGCAAGGCCTAGCAAAGGGCAGGAGACCATTAACATCACCTTTGCCCATCAAACACGGGACTTTTAGTGTACAAAACAGAATTTGCCTGAGTAACTCATAATATAAATCAAGCACCCTTGTACATTCATCAGTTTTAAATGACTGATGTAGAATCAACAAGCTAAAACACTAAACAGAATTCACCACAGCAAACTTGTTTGGAATATTATGATTGTGTCTTTTTTTTTTTTCCTTGATGAAACTGGTAGATTCTGGATGCCACTTCCTGTGGCATGGTTTCAAGATTCTTAAAATAAATTCTTGGATTAAAAATATCGGCCAATTTATTCTAGCATGAGCAAGTTTATTGATAACGTTTCTCCTCCATCGCAAGTGCGCCATTTAGAGGGAGGAATCAGATTATTTCCAAGAGCACCTCCCCCGAGCTGTACCAACTTTAAAGGTCTGCTCGAGCGCCCCGTGAGCCGCTGCCAGCTTTTAAACGTTGACAGGGCTCCTGCTCGTAAAGGGACCGAGCGGCTTTCACGTGCTTTGCGAGCCCTGCGCCTCCCCGCACAATTGAAGCGGCCGGGGGCGGCGGGCGGGGGCGCCCTGCCCGGCCGGTCGGCCGGAGGCATTCCTGCCCGCCCGAAGGCGCCGCGGGGAGCGAGCGCTGCGCATCTGCATCGCGGCGGCGACGGTGCTGTGCTAGGGACCGGCTGTTACGTGTTGCTATAAAAAGTAAATTAACCATCGCCTCGGGTTCCTTCTGCAACGGTACCAGTCTGGGAACTTGCAAACCCGCTCCCCGCCGCCGCCGCCCCTCGTGTTAAATTTAAATGGAGAATGGGAAGTGGATGCGATGGGGGACAATTACTTTGTCCGGCGGGGGGGGAAGAGAGACGGGACAGGGAGGGAAGAAGCAGGCTCCCCTCCGTTTGCGCGCTCAGCTCCTCTTTGTACGGCTCGCGCAGGCACTTTGCGCGCGACCTCGGCGAAGGTACCGAAGGGCTGCAGGCGGGGCGGGGCGGGGACGGGGGGCATGCAGCAAATCCTCGCAACCGGGCGCCTGCTGCGCGAGCGACCCGCTCGGGGAGGGGGCGCGCACCGAGGCTCCTCCTCGTCCCTGTGAATCTAACAAAAACAACCCGCGGCCAGCGAATGAGCCGCTAACGGGAGTGAGCAAACACAACAGGAAGGGGGAGGGGGCTGGATGCCAAAGAGTCACCCCAGGCATCCCCCTCCCCTCCCTCCCTCCCCCCGCCCTTCCCTCTCGCAGGAGCGACTGCAAAGCCCCGCTGGATGCGCAGCGCGAGCGGGCGGGGAACTTGCTTCGGAGGATCCGCAGCCGGTCGAGTCGTCAGTTGTGCCCCCTTTTTTTTTTGGTCAAATGGAACTTTGGCCGCTGGATGCGACCGTCGACGCGAGACTGTTAAGCCGAAGCAACGGTAGCTACGGAGCAGGCTGCGCCCTCGGGTAAGAGCAAAGAGCAGCCGTCCTAACTTCTTACTCAAATCCGTCGCGCAGCAATTTCGGCGGCCCGACCGAGCCTCCCGCGAGGAGCGCGTTTGGGGGCCACTTCGGGCGGGCGCCTCCATCGGGGAGAGCGAGCGGGGCGGCGTCGGACGGGGACACGTGCGCGGCAGACCCGCTCGGGGCTTCTCCGCCCGGGGCGGCGCTGCTGCCTCGCACGGCCGCTTTCTTCGGAAACTCTCCCAGGCTCGTCCCAGAGAAGTCATTTGCAGCAAGAGGCGGACCGAGATTCTGCGAGGCGGCACGCTCGCTTCCCCGACGTGGGAAAACTCCTTTTCCCACGCCTCGGAGGCCTCCCGGGAAGCAGGAGCAACTCTACGGGCAGCTCAGCCTAGGGAGCCTAAGAGCGGGCGAGCGGGCGGGAGGGGGGCCTTTCCCGGCTGCCTCGGCGGGCAGCCGGCACCTCCAGCCGGCCAGCCAGCGCGAAGGCGGCCTCGAGGCCGAGCTGGGGAAGCCCCGCCCCCGGCCCCGGAGAATCCCTCGCGCAGCCAAGAGATGCGGCTGTCGACGCGCAGGGGATGAATCGGCTCCCGCCGCGCGCGGGAGAGGCGAACGTAGTGGCAATCCGAGCAGCAGTAGTAAGGGGCGGGGCCTCGCCGCCGGGGGCGGGACCGCCTCTGATTGGGCGGCGCGGCGCTCGAAAGCACTTTGTTTTCTATGCTAATGAGGGCGGGGCAGAGGAGTGTGGATATTTACGTGGAGGCGGGAGCCACCGCCCTTCATTTTTTTTTAATCCACATGGTTTTCCTCTTCCCCCTCTTGATGCCGCCGCCATCATCCTCGCCGCTGCGGTCTCCTCCCCCTCCTTCCCGCCCCTTCCGTGCTTTCTAAGAAGAGCGGGAGAGGGGGTGGGGCAGGCGACGGCCGCGGCGGTTGGTTGCGGGTGAGTTTCGGGCACCCTTCTCGTGCGACCCCTGGGGCTGCGGGGCGCGAAACCCTGCGCGCGCGGATCAGGCTGGCGGCGGCGAGAGAGGGGGCCGGACGGGCGCATGGCCGGCAAGCGAGCCCGTGCGCGCGCGCGCAAACGGCGGTGCCTCCCGCACGACGGAGGTCGGCCGCGCGCACGGGGGCGGGCGGGGCCGGAATGAGGGAGATTTGAAAAGGCCGCGCGGCGGCCGCGGCAACCGCCGCCGCCTTGTTCGGGTTGGGAGAAGGCGCGATCAGCGCCGCGGCCGAGGGCCGAGGTAGGTCCGGGGCGCTGTGGCGGGAAGGCGGCCGCGGCTTCGACTCCCTCCGCAGAACAAAAGCAGCGGCGGCGGGCGGGCACATGGAGAAGGGACAGCCGAGCTCCCCACGCGGGTGGAGGGAGGCGGCAGTGAGGGGGCCACGCTGCGCGCCGGGGCTCCGGCCGGACGGGAAGCGGAGGCGGGAGGTCATCCGGCCCTCTCCGCGTGGGCTTTTGTTCTGGGAGGGGCGGGGGCGGTCTTCGTTCCCCGGGCCGGGCGGGCCGCGGCAGCGCTTCCGCCGGCCCCCGCCCCGGCCTACTCCCTGTCCCGGCCGTTGGCGCCGGGCGCGGGGCAACGGCGGCCTCGGGGCCGCGGGCGAAGTGCGAAGTCGCCGGCGGTTGCGGGGCCGCGGCGGCGGCGCCATGTTGCCGAGGGGGGCGGGGCCGGGACATGGCGGCGGCTGCGCGTGCTGAGGCCGATTGTTCCTCGCTAGGCCTCGCCATGTGGGAGCCGCCGCCGGTGCCCGGGCGGGAGGCGCCGTCGGCGGGCGGGAGTGGGGCACGGGCCGCCCGGCGAGCGGCGGCGGGCGGAGCAGGCGCGCGCGGTCTGGCCGTGGACGCAAAGGGAAGCAGAGCTCGGGCCTGGCCGGCGGCGGCGGGCGGAGGGAGGCAGCGGGGCGAGGAAGAGAAGAAGTGCGCTGCGCTGGTTGCCGAGCTCCGACCTGCCGCCGCCGCCGCAGCGCCCCCTGGCGCCCTTGCCGGCTGGGCCCGCTCCGCGCGCAGCACGTGCTGCTCCGGAGAAGCCGCGAGCCCGGCTCGGGGGGCGCCATTGTGTTTCCCGGCTGCTTCCCGCCACCTCCAGGCGCGCGTTCCGTTAGCGGCAGGTCCTCGGGCCGCTCTCTCGAAGTACCTGTTGGTGAAACGCCGCAAATAACGACTTTCTTGTTTGTCTTGCTGCTAGGTGGAGTCTTCAGATTTGAAAGGGGCAGCCTCGATTTTTCTTCCCTAAGGCTTTTACGGTCGACTTGTTTATCATCTCCACGGCGGCAGAGCGGCGGGGGCGGGGGGTCGATGCTACGGATTTTGCCCTGCGGTTAAACTCACGGATGTGGACAGGAGTAAGTTTCATTGCATTGTTTCGGGATACGTGGAAAATAACTTGGAGTTGTTAACCCTGTCAGTGGAAAGCCGGCATAGCTGCAAAAAGAAATAGATATATGGATGTTCTGAAGACCCAAGTGGAGAATCTGCTCATTGATTCTCTTGGTAAAGCTTGTTAAGTAACTGGCCCAAACATTTAATTCTAAGTGTGCTTGAAACAGTGTGTTCATTTTACTTGAAAGAATTAAATGTTGCATTCGTGAGCTGGTGATGAAGACATGTTCTTTTGATAGCACTGAAAGTTTTCAAATAATCCTAACTAGAAATAATTGTTTATTTAGAAGCAACAGGTGTCAGTAAATTCTCTCTTATATGTGTTACTGTACTTAGAATAGAGTAAAAATGTTGTCAAAGACGGTTAAATGGGACCTTTTACTGGATTAGGCACATTTTTAAAATAATTGTTTTTATAAAATTACAAAATGCAGTATTAAGCTGTAGTATTTAAAAAGGTTTTGGTAAAGGGAATGTATTTTCATTTTGGTGTACAGTTTTGATTATCTACATTTCTATGAAACATGAAAGGGCTTAAATAGTTCAACCATGTAATAGTTACATATCTAATTCAGTGAACAATTCAATTTACTAGTTGAATGTTTAGTCATTTTTAGTTGGACAAAATTTTTGATATTTCATCTGAAGATATTAGATGGGCCCAAATAATTTTATTTTATCATATGGGATAAGTTTTATGTATTTCTACTTTCTTTGCTTATACTGCAAATTAATGGAAACTTTGATTTTCTTTTTGTCAGGTGAAAAAATGTTTGAAATAAGAAGAATCCTGGTCATGTTAGAATAATGTCAAAGTGCTTACAGTGCAGGTAGTGATTTATAGAACCTACTGCAGTGAAGGCACTTGTAGCATTATGCTGGCAAGTGCCTCAAAAGATTTGAGAATTTACTCCAAAGTGGCTGCCGTGCAATAACTGCTTTTTGTTCTAAGGTGCATCTAGTGCAGATAGTGAAGTAGATTAGCATCTACTGCCCTAAGTGCTCCTTCTGGCATAAGAAGTTGTCTTTTCTCACAGTCACTTAACACTAAAAGTAAAACCTAGTATTGTCTTGCAGTCCTCTGTTAGTTTTGCATAGTTGCACTACAGGAAGAGTGTAGTTGTGCAAATCTATGCAAAACTGATTGTGGCCTGTTATTATCTTCATATCTACATTGTGAGTTAACTTAGGCTATTCTCCACAGTAGCAGTGATCCTAAATGGCTCCTGTAGCACTAAAGTGCTTATAGTGCAGGTAGTGTTTCATAATCTACTGCATTAGGAGCACTTAAAGTACTACTAGCTGAAGAACTTCAGGTTCATCCAATTTTTCCCTTTATTCTCCTTTTAATGGCTGTTGAACACTGTTCTCTGGTTAGTTTTGCAGGTTTGCATCCAGCTGTATGATACTCTGCTGTGCAAATCCATGCAAAACTGACTGTGGCAGTGAAAAGGCAATGAATGTATGATAAGTTGTACCCCTTTCTACACAGGTTGGGATCGGTTGCAATGCTGTGTTGAGTCTGTGGTATTGCACTTGTCCCGGCCTGTTGAGGTTGGTGGGGCAAGAATCTGCAGCAACTTAAGTTCCCTTCTCAGTTAATTTTTGGGAGCAGCAATTAGCAGTACAGTGATCAATGTAGTTTCTTGTGTCTAAAGTAATTTTGATTAAATGGTATAATGATACTGTAAGTACTTTTTCTTCCAGTGTTGGCAAAAGGAGTTTCTAACATATAAAGCAACCTGTATAACGTAGCATTTTCAATAAATTACAAGCTTGAATATTAATAAAAAGGATGTATTTTGTGATTTCCTGAAATTTAAGTGAAGTATTACATCTCTTCAGGTTGGAGATGGAGTGGAAAATAGAAACTAGTGTCTCAGTACATTAGTTCATAGCAGTGACTATCCCATGATGCATGATATGTGAAAGTTACAAAACTCCTGAGAGTACGCTTGAAAAATGTTACAAATACTGAGGAAAAATCATTTTATTTGTCAAATTTAGAAGGCCGTACAACTCCATAAAGATACTGAGTGATGTACAACATTAAGAACAACTATAAAGCAGAAAAGAACAATGTACTTCCACAAAAGAAAACACTCAGACTAATCTTAAAAAAAAATCCTCTAAAGCCACCCACCCTGACCCAAGACCTGAGGGAAAAGCCAGGTTTTCAGAGACAGTAAAGTGGGTGTTGCTGGGTAGTGCAAGAGAAGGCATACTCCATGGGTCTTGTCAGATGGCTGGTGGTACTTAGAGGAAATTACTCCTAATATCAGCAGGCTTGGAGTGTAATTTTAATTCCCCAAAATTGTAAGGTGATGCCTGTTAAAACATTGCAACCCCCCCCTCAAAAAAAATAGTGTAGTATGTAGAGAACTTCAAAAACTCAAATGATAAAACTTTCATAGTAGCCTTTCATTGACTAATTCTAAGTGAAATTTGATAGGAGTTCAGTTGCATGCTACAGATCAGCTTTGAAGCATTAAATTGTGACTGAATCCATCTTATAATTCAGATCTGTTTAAAGCAAATTGTATTTTATGTCTTTGTCCTAAAATTCAGTTCTGGGATAGTTCATGCTTGATTTCAGAATTTGTACTTCTGAACGTTGCTGCTAGATGGCAGGATAAGAGGGTAAATCTCGGCAGGTGATGTCAAGCAGGGTTGGGCCTGGTTAGTATCTAGATTGGAGATCATTATGAAATTCCAAGGCTGTATGATAAACCAGGAAGTTGGGAAAAATTCAAGAAGAAAATAACAGCAAATTATTTACATAATTTTGCCAAGAAAGGTACATAGTTGTTACTAGGTAATTGCCAGGAATAAAGCTTGACTTGTTTTTATTGTTAGAGACAGACTGAAAATGGATGCATGTAAACTCAGGACAAACTGTTTCAAACCCACATTTCCATTGACTGTCCATCTGATTGGGGATCTAAATTAGTTTCTACCAAGATAGTCTTTATTAATCTCGGTATTCTCTGCACGGTGGAGTAGCAAAGCTTTAAGATACCTTCAGAAGCTAATTTGTCAACAAATGTGCATAATTAACAAAAGAATAGAAATGTGATAGGCGAGGAGAGCACGGAATTCTGGCTTGGCAAAAACTTTAATGAAGTTATTAATATAAAAGTAGTGGAAGATACAGCATTGTTTTGACACCTTGGTTGATAGAAGTAGATACAGTTAAGTTACACAGGCAGTTACCCTTGATTTGGATAAGTGTCATGGTATAATTAAGGGCTTGGTCAGTTGAAATGGCAGTTAATTTTTTCCAGGCTCTATCAAAGGATGCCCATAAGTCTAAAAAGACAACATGAAGGACACAAATTACGTTATTTCTTAGCAAGAAGATAAAACACACTGATCTATGGTGGAGTATCCAGATCTGAAGCCAGTTTGCTCAGAGGCCAAGATGTTTTTGAAGGACATCCAATCCAAATGTTTGTAATATACAAATCTCGCATAATTTGCTAATAATGGGTAAAATTGAGAGGTAAATTGATGGATCACCTTGTTTGTACTATATCAGAATCTGGAGTGAAACCAATCTTTAGGAAAACACAGGTAATTATAACTGTGAAAAGGGGCTAGTATGGCAACCCACTGTACATAATTTAAACATTCTGCCAGGAGGTTGGCAATTTGTCAATGGAGAATTTTAGGACTTCAGAAGGTGAGACTGGTGGCTGTTCAAGGATTCATAGAGAAGTTGGACATGGGGTTTGCTGGCTTGGTGTGTAGTAAATCATGAAAGTATCAGGTCAAGACTGATTGTCAGGATTATCTCTGACTGGAAGATGGGACACAAGGTGCCAAACAGGCAATCATTTTGATTGATCCTAGTCCAGTTCTCTAGAATACAGTTTTGTTTTTTCTTCTTTAAAAGCTTACAGCTCTTTTTTTAAGAAATGAAAGATTTCACAGGAGGGATATACATATACAGGGATTCCTATGAGGTAGAGTTACCTTCACATTAAAGCACACGATATAGAACCAAGTTTTAGATACATTAATTAAACTGATGTGAAAAAGGGAGCTAGATTGGCTGAAGATATTTTGGGGCAAGGCTAATTCTTGAATAGAGATTGTTATGGGGTCACTGATTGCACACACATTGTTTCAGGTGAGTAGCCAATGGGGCAGCAAAAAATTGAGAGGTATATTGGTAGGCTATTAGACCAACCCAGTCTGAAATATTTGTGTGGTGGGGGAGTGAATTGTTGATTTGTAATCGATAACTAGATTTGGTTAAATAAAGGACAAAGACATTACTGGTAAGTGATTACTTTCTGGTTACAACATTTACAGTAAAAAGCAGGGATTATACAATTAACATATAATTCACTGTAGACACCCCTCTGGGGCCCCAAAAAATAAATTCACCTTCAGAGTCCTCTGATGTTGACCAATTAAGTCTTAAATTTAATTCCATTGCCAATTGAAACAGTCTTAACTCCCTGCGTTAATAGCAGGATAGCTTGATTTCCAAGGAGTCTATGAGTGGGAGAACATGAAAAATAATGCTATGAAAAGAACCTCCTTGTTCCCCAACCTAGCATTAAAATTGCTGGAAATTAATAACTAACCGAGCTTTGGAATAGGAAAGGATTCAAGGTGATTGCATCCACTTAATTTGGGAGATACGGATATAAGTTAGGAAGTAGATGCTTAGTAGGAGCAGGTTAGTTGAATCAACTTTCAAAGGGATAGCCATAGCCGGCTTGCAAAAAGTAGAGTATGGCCATGCACTTGTCAGAAAAGACATTAGCCTTCCATAGAAAAGCCACACTTAAATCTGCTGAGATACAATGTATGAATATCACAAGCTATTATAATATCCTATATATACCCAATGGCTACTGAAATTCATAGTCCCAATTGTCAGTAACATTACTCCTGTGATTATGAGGCTTCTGTTTTTATATCAATCATCAGAAACCTCCAAAAAGGTTGCAGAATTTCTATCAATAGTTGTAGCTGTCAAGAAATTCCCTGCTACCTTTCACTATTGACTGTTCCAGGTTTGAAACATTTATCTCATCCTTCTTATTTACTGTACCTGCGGTATCTTTTTTTAATAACTGGTCTTGGGCCATAATCAAAATCCCACATTTCAGTGTTCCGTCACAGTGTATGATAGGAATGCCAAAGAAACCTTGTTCCTGTATTTTCCAGAATGACCAGGGAAGCATTTTATTACTGTTTTTCATGGAACACCATTGTAGGATAAGAATGGCATGGTATATTTTAGTCTGCATAGCCAAAAATCAGGAATCTAGAAGCACCCTCACATTCTAGGAGTTTTGCCAAGCTGTTCTAGAACAGCCACATTTCACTTAGAACAAAAAGGCTGCATCTGAAACAAAATCTAAAAGGAGCAGCAGTGTTTTTATAGGGAGAGTAGGCCAAGTGTGATGTACATCACCACCGCCCAGCAGCCTGCTGGCATGGTATATCTCAGTCGCCAGGCAGACCCCTGCCCTTCCCAGCATGTTGCTTTCTCACGTCTGCCCCCAGCCACTGCCAATATATATGGCACATCCCATCAATCCAGCCATCCTTGGTCCTCTCAGTGCTTCGGATCCCGGTCTCCTCAGCTGCCCCCACAGCCAATATCTGCAGCTGCTGCCTCCCCATCCCACTTCTCAGAACAATTGCGCTTCAGCCCATACCTGAATAAAGCAGCCCTATGCATGCATGGAAGATACTCTGTGTGGGGGACACACTGTCAATAGTACTACTTACTATGCAATTTAAGAAAAAATTGCCAAGATCATTTTTAATTGAAATAAATTTCCATAGGAAAGTAAAGGAAACAATAGTTAAGGATACTTTGAAGCTGGCCTACAGACCGTTCAGTAACCATCCACTTGGCCAATTAATTTGTTGATTAGTAGCTACCATCCTATTTTTGTAGCAACAATAAAGGAATAAGCTTTTTACAAGTTCCCATTGTCCTCAGTAGCAGTACAAATTGTCCTCAATATGAATTTTGTTCTGACAGAATACTTCAGTATTTTTCAGGTTTGGGACAATTTGTACTCTTGTACAAATATCTATGCACATACCTAGTTTAGCACTTGAACATAGAAGTTTAAGGCAAACATTAAGGGACAGAGATTAAAGTAATATAAAGGAACTTTTTAAACTGGTTGGTCATTCTGGGAATGATACTGAAGCAAATATCACCAGCTTTGATGGTAGTCAGACTGCCATAAGAACAAGTTTATTTCTTAAAGTAGAATGTCATTCTTCTGTTTGCTTAAATGATAAGTCTATTCTGGGTACAAAACATGAAGCAGTCAGTTTTGAACACTTACTGAATAGCCTTTTGGTCACTGCAAAGCAGTCTCTCTCTCTCTCTCTTTCTTTCTTTCTTTCTTTCTTTCTTTCTTTCTTTCTTTCTTTCTTTCTTTCTTTCTTTCTTTCTTTCTTTCTTTCTTTCTTTCTTTCTTTCTTTCTTGTAAATAACAAATATGAACATTAATAGTGTTTTCACCTACACCTACACAGGGTTAGCACATCTAGGAATCATCCTAGATTTCTCAATCTTCTTATACCGGGATTTGGTTCCACTGAATTCTGTAGGATGCATTGTAACATTTTTGTAATTGTTATGGAAAGAGACTATGGTTCTAAGGACTGACATATTACTTCCAAAGTAATTGAAAGCTACTGTTTTCTATATTTTCTTATTCTAATCTAAGTCCCTTATATTCACTGGTAGTATGACAATTTTTTTTTATTTTTTTAGAAATCCTGAAAAAGTAACGTTTTTAACAGTGAAATGTTTGATTGAACCTAACAATAAGAGCAGTTCAACAATGGATCTAATGTTAACATTTAGGCTATGATATCTTCATCACAGTATGTTTTGTAGTGGAGATTAGGTAGACATTTGTTGGGATCCTTTAAAATGGACTAAGCAGGTGGTTGACTTGGCCTAAATTGTCCCTCTCAGTTCAGTTATACTGTACTTCAATGCAGAAGAAAAGTGTTTTTATTTCACAATTTTGACATACATCTCTAAACTGTATTTCTTTTATTTATAATCCAATATAAGGTAATTCTGAAATTAATAAAGTATTTAGCATTTTCAGTGCAAGACATTAAATTAAAAAAAAAAGTAAAGCTTGACAATGTCTGGGTAAGTATACTATTTATCAATCATAAAATAAAGGATTAGCAAATAACTCTCCAACTGTAGAATTCCTCTGTACTATACCCATGTTTGTTCTTTTAAGTAGAAAATAGATTTTTTTAAAAAAATGTTATGCCTATAATGTAATAAAATTGCTTCATAATATTAGTTCATCAACATATTACTTCCTCTCATCTGTAGCAGTTCCCATTATGTTAGACATAAGTATTCCACTGTTTTGTTCCATGAGATCTTTAAATTGACCATATTAACTACCAAATTATGCCTTTTCTATCCTTAATTCATTAATTTTTTGTTTTGGTGAATATTCTGCCTTGATGTGGATTATGACATTTTAAATCTCATGCTGATTGCAGTTATTAAATTAAAATACTAAAAAAAGCTAATACTTCTAATACACTCAGGTCCAGAATAAGTCTGCTCATCTTTTCTAGAAAGAGTCTACTCAAGGTTCTGATCCTTCAAGAAGTAAGAGATACAGTACACAGACCAGCGGATATGCCTTCTCTGTGGTTGCCATAACGTTGTGGAACATGCTGCTACCCCCTCACTTTGAGCACTCAGGAAACCATACTTTTGTAATGGTCTTACATGCTTTGATACCTAGGTACCAATGACTGGATGGCCATTTTATTTATATTTTGTTGATGATAGACATTAAAAAGATTTCTATCTACTTTGAAGAATATTATATTGCCTCATGTACACAGTCCATTCTGCCACAATATTTTCAAATAGTTGTACCTAAAACATATTCTGTGTAGCTATTAGAATTTATGAAACATATATTCCAATAGGTCACTGTAGTCTTTGAATCTTGCAAATTTTAAGAAATACTGCATGTATTGTACTTTATTAGTTATTTAAAATGTTTATGCTCTTTGGCCAATGGAGGGTTACAAAGGGAGATTGTTTAAAGATTGCAAACACATTCATTCATGCCGTCCAACTCCAGTGGACTGGGTGGCATACAAAACTAGGGAAAACATAAAAACAGCTAAAAACATTTAATCATGCAGACAGCCCAGACTAAAATAAACTAATGGATAGCAAAAACAACAATACAAAACAGGGGCCGTTGAACAATTAAACATCAACCCCAGGCCTGGGACCAAAGCCAGGTTTTCAAAGCTTTCCGGAACCCCAGGAGAGAGGGTGCCATCCTTATCTCTGCGGGGATGCTGTTCCAGAGGGTGGGGGCCACAACAGGGAAGGCATGCTTCCTAGGTCTCACAAGATGGCAATTTTTAATGGAGGGGACCAGGAATGCACCCACTCTGGTGGAATGTACTGGGGGGGGTGGGCAGAAACAGAGATAAGCAGTCTTTCAGATATACAGGCCCTATGCCATACAGGTCTATATAGTTAATAACCAACACCTTGAATTGCACTCAGAAGCCAACTGGCAGCCAATACAGCTCATGTAGCAGTGGTGAGACATGGAAACATTGAGAGGTGCCCATTACTGCTTGTGCTGCTGCATTTTGAGCCAGCTGTAGCTTCTGAGTGATCTTCAAGGGCAGCACCATGTAGAGTGCATTGCAATAATCCAACTGTGAGGTGACAAGGGTATGAGTGACTGTCTGAAGGGCCTCCCAATTGAGGGTAGGGTGCAACTGGCACACAGGATGAACCTGTGCAAAGGCCCTCCTGACCACAGCTGCCACCTGCTCTTCGAGCAGTAGCTGTGAGTCCAGAAGGACCCCCAAGTTGCACACCAGTCTTGACTGGGGAAATGCAGCCCCATCAAAGACCAAAGATGGTGACATCCCCAACCCAGAGGGTCCAAACAGCCACAGCCACTCAGTCTTGTTAGGACTAAGCCGAAGTCTGTTCTGCCCCATCCAGACCTGAACAGACTTCAGGCACTAGGTCAATACATTGACAGCTTCATCTGTGCTTAGGGTGGAGATGTAAAGTTGGGTATCATCAGCATACTGATGATGCCATGCTGGTGGATGACCTCAGTTAAAATTGTTTTGCAAAGTAAGCAAAAAGAATGTTAAAATTCATTATAGGATTCTCACCATTCAATAGTGAGTGTAATTGTGCAAAACATCAAAGTCACTTTGACAAAAGTTCATACAAAGTACCCTTTCAAAGCTGCTTTGAGAAGCAGTGCAGTTGCCTGCTTCTAATAATGAAGCATCACATTTGAGAGTCTCTCCCAATCAGCCGCTGGATGTTCTGGACAAGGCCTCAAGGTGTGAAGTGCCTCAGCAACAGAAGTTACATTACCACCTTACATTAATGAAAATTCTCTCACCTCTACACAGCCCAGCCTGAAGCCAATCTGTCATCCCGCAAGAGAGCGGTCAGTACTCAAGGAAAGGCCTATCACTGACACATGCAACAGGGCTTTTAATAAATAGAAGTAATTGGTAAAACTATAAGAAAGAAGTGGTACTTCACATACTGTAAGTATTTTTGTTTTTTGTTTTTTAACTGCATTTTTACAGTGTCAATGACACATTGAAAATAAGTTTTAAAAAAGATAAGGAACAAAAATACTAATAAAAAATAAATATTAATATTGGTGAAGAAAACCACATCATTGTTGGTTTGAAAAATTGATATTATGACCTGGAAACATCTTCAAAATTATCTCAGATACATTTGAACCAAGCTGTTCATTTTTTAAAGTCCAAGCCACAAACCTGAATGAATTCAGAAGTGAATGGGATACCATTGTAGTTTGTTCAAGATAGCTGAAAATCTGTAAAATGCTTGTAGGCAACAGCCAGATAGTTTGCACTATCTGAAGTTTCCATTACTTTCCCTTTGGTTTTGAAATTACAGAGCTTTAAAGCTGATCTTGGTCATGGTCATCAAAGCAGCTTTTAATGTAGCAAATTTCATTAAAGTGCCTGGATAAAAATTGGACATAAGTTAGAATTTCAATTAACAAATCCATATTTTATATGGATTACTACTAAATTGAGCATACTTTTCTTTTAGTTTTTTAACATGCAGGGATTTAGGACAACTTGTTTTAAGAAATTAAAATAATATAGAACATCTGTGGGATAGTAATAACTATTATGCCTGGATCTGCTTTGAGTACCAAAAACTTTTCTGGGGTACTTTGCATTGGGTTTATATACAGAAGGTTGGAGAAGCTTCACCAATCTCAACACAACATAAATGCCTTGCAAAGCTACTATAAAAATGATTTCAAATCATACATAAACTGTTGGAACTGCATAAAGGCTTATTTTTTAGGCTAGTGACAAGATTTCAAGTCGTATCACTCCTATAGCCTGCTTATGGAAATGAGGATTTAACCCTCCAGATATTTAACATCAGGAACTGACAAAGATAAAATACATGGAGATTTTCACTTTGGCCAAGTCCTGGGTTATGTTTGTCAATATTTTAAGTTGCAAATACTATTTTAAAAATAATGCACATTGGAGACAAAATCAGGAAAAACATAGAAGTGATATTCTGCACAAATTTTGCTGAGGAAAAAAATAATGGAGGTACTGTACCAATTTTAAAGGTAATAAAGACACCTAATTCATCTCAGGAATCAAAAAATAACTATGTCATAGAATTATTTCTTCTTTTGGATACTCTGTTAGCAGTTTCTGAAAGAATTGGGGTCTATAAAACTGGACGTACTAGTATGTTAAGAATTCCACTAAGACATTACAACTGCCATTCTTTCCATATTATTGTACTTTACTTGAGAAGTACTGCAAACATGTTTAGAAAATAGTGTTTGCATACTTAAAGAGAAGGAAAGCTAGCATTATGTAAAACATGAATATTATCATCACTTTGATTCAGTATGTCACCAGAACAGCAGCCATGTCCTCAAACAGGAGCTTCATCTTTTAACAAAAGCATAAAATGAAGTTTGCAAAAGTAAATTAATTAAACTTAAAGAAGAATTTCCCCAAGCAGCCCACAAAGTATGACTTGTGGTTGCAAAATTCAGAGTGACTAGGAGGAAAATTAACGTAAATCTTGGAAAATAAACAGAATAGCTGCAACCTTGAATAATAACTTTCCATACTGCAAGATTTTATAAAATATTTTAGAAAGTAACTTTCCAAGCTGCAATATTTTAGAAAATTTTGGTTCCTTCAGGATGCTGTTGACATAATGTTTGTAGAGGTAATGGACAAATATTAGTTACATTAGTGTGAACAGCGGACTAAATCTAGAATTGTTGGAATAAATGCCTATATTTTTTGGATCTCCATTTAACTTTATTTCATCTCTTGATCAACTATCCATCTTTCATAAGAATCACTGAGCTAGGGTTACAAGAATTAAAATATTAATGCATAATAGATTATTTGAGGATAAAACTGTTGAACTCAGATGAAGAATGCAAGGGAATGATTGACACTAGGATTATACTTAAAGGCTTACACCTTATATGGTGATATAGATTCCCCCATTCTCCTGGAGAGAGGGTTAACACTGTCTGAGTTGTAAAAAGAATCTCATTTTTGAGCCAGTTTCTAATTCTAATAAAAATGAATGAGTGTGCAAGATCAAAAATCATTGTCAATACCTCGTGGATATTTTAGAAACCTGAGCTAAGTAATTGCTGCTTTATTTTCTATTGGTAGAAAGGTGGTATAGCAATCTCATAAAAACTATTTTGTGTGTTGAACCAATCAGTCAGCAAATCTGAAAAGAACAGCAGGCATAAAACTAAATATCTTGATTTACAGTATTCTTGACTTGCACATCAAGCATTCCTACTGAAAGAAATGTAACATTTTGGAGAAGGATAACCAGAGTAGTCTGTTACTAGCAAAAACAACTTAAAGTATATTTTTCATGAGGGATATACATTCTGTAAATAGTGTGAAAATTAAGGAAGGATAAGTAAAAGAAAAACATTTCTGTCTTAAGTGAAATCTACTTTTAGTTTTGCTCAGCTTAGGGTGACTTTGTGAGTACGTCCAGGTAATTTTTGAACAACTATACACAAGTGGTTTGCAATTGCCTTATTTTCCTGGACTATTATATTTTTGAAGTCTAGCCTACAGCCCTGGAATTTCTTGATAGCCTTTCATCAAAGTACAGGTTTCCCTCTATATGAATTCATTTTATGCACATTTACTATTATGCAATTAATCATTTTAATCCATGAATATACTTTATCTGAAAAGAAAAATCATCACGATCATGCAATTTGTGCCAGCATAATAAATTTGTGCCAAAAGTCTGAAAAAATGCCAAGATTTCTTCATGCCAAAACTTCTTGAACAGTTTATCAAAACCCCTTTCTGTCCTCACTCATACATTTACCACCATGTTGTACAGTTGTTCTAGTGGTGTGTCCTGTCTTCCACTTCCTTACTGCAAAAGCTACTAGTGTTATGATGGGGTGATGTGTGAAAAACTAAGTACACCTTTACTGCTTCCATGGGTATGAAGAGGCTAAGTAGCAGTCAGGTGCTGCTAATCAAATGCCCTTGATCAATTGATCATCAGCAAGTGTGAATATGTCTATAAAAGCCGAAGTTTTAGGAGTTTGCTGGTCTCGAGCATTGAAGTGTGTGTTAACACAATGCCAAAGAGTAAAGACATCAGCAATGATCTTAGGGAAGCAATTGTTGCTGCCCACCAATCTGGGAAGGGTTATCAGGCCATTTCCAAACAATTTAAAGTCCATAATTCTACAGTGAGGAAGATTATTCACAAGAGGAAAACATTCAAGACAGTTGCCAATCTTCTCAGGAGTGGATGTCCCAGCAAATTCATCCCAAGGTCAGACTGTGCAATGCTCAGAGAAATTGCAAAAAATCCAAGAGTGACATCTCAGATTCTACAGGCCTCAGTTAGCATGTGAAATGTTAAAGTTCATAACAGTACAATCAGAAAAAGACTGAACAAGTATGGTTTGTTTGGAAGGGTTGCCAGGAGAAAGCCTCTTTTCTCTAAAAAGAACATGGCAGCATGGCTTAGATTTGCAAAGTTGCATCTGAACAAATCACAAGACTTCTGGAACACTGTCCTTTGGACAGACGAGACCAAAGTGGAGATGTTTGGCCATAATGCACAGCGCCAGGTTTGGCAAAAGCCAAACACAGCATATCAGCACAAACATCTCATACCAACCATCAAGCATGGTGGTGGAGGGGTGATGATTTTGGCTTGTTTTGCAGCCACAGGACCTGGGCACCTTGCAGTCATTGAGTCGACCATGAACTCCTCTGTATACCAAAGTATTCTAGAGTCAAATGTGAGGCCATCTGTCCGACAACTAAAGCCTGGTCATGCAACAGGACAATGATCCCAAGCACACCCGCAAATCTACAACAGAATGGCTGAAAAAGAAAAGAATCAAGGTGTTGCAATGGCCCAGTCAAAGCCAGCCCTCAACCCGACTGAAATGCTGTGGCGGGACCTCAAGAGAGCTGTGCATAAACAAATGCCTGCACACCTCAATGAACTGAAGCAATGTAAAGAAGAGTGGGCCAAAATTCCTCCACAACAATGTGAGAGACTGATAAAGTTATACAGAAAACAATTACTTCAAGTTATTGCTGCTAAAGGTGGTTCTACAAGCTATTGAATCATAAGGTGCACTTAGTTTTTCACATATGGCTTCTCCATTTTGGCTTTGTTTTTGTAAAATAAATGACATGGTGTAATATGTCCTGTGTTGTTGTTCACCTGAGGTTGTATTTACCTACTTTTGAGAACTGCTAAGGACCAGATGATTTTTATTATGCCCTGATACGTAAAACCATAGAACTCAAAGAGGGTGCACTTTCTTTTTCACACGACTGTAAATCCCATCATTGGGAGGGGGAAATGTCTGATTCCAGAGTGATTAGGAGCAAATTTGTGCATCTCCAGCACAAACAGTGAATGGTCATCACAGTTCTGCATGTGTTATATGGGTAATTATGTCTTCTAAATTGTGGTTGTAAGCAAGAAGCATGGTGTGGGGTCAGGTACACTTAGTATAATTTAGCCTATAAAATCCTACTTCAGTGTATGGGACTCATCCAAGGGCTCCATAGTAAATGTAGCTGGTCCAAGTAACACCCATCACAAGGTATCTGGTCCTCCCTTGCAGTATAATGGGTACAATACCATCAACTAAAAACTACAGTACTTCTTTGCTTCTCAATTAAGCATGATAGTAATCTTGGATTCCTCAGAATGGGAATCTTCTTGTGAAGCACAACACATTGTAAACTCTCTTTGTTGAGCATGCAGCAAAGAGCAACAGAACCAGTTAGGATATATTTTGTGTACTTAGCACCTTTCACCCACTGAGTGCTACACTGCTTGAGGGCTTCCTTTCCCTCTCTTAATACAATTACCATTAAATCCATTAAGACAAGTTAGCATAGTATAGACGGGGTGGGATTGAGGCTGTGAGGGTCTTCTAAGGCATCAGTTATTATTGCCTTACAAGATTCTCACAACCTTACTATTATTAATTAATTAAATTTACATGTCGTTTGAATCTCAGCATTTAAGGGCATCAGCATTTGTCCATTCACTTCATCAGATGCCTTCTGTTCTTCTGACAGAGGAGCATATACTTGGTTGCTAACTATATTCAATCAGAAGGCACAGGGATAACTGCTTTTTTTGGCAGTAGCAGGTCACACACCAATTTCTTGTGGCACAGGCATTTTTGTGCAGCTGAGCCTGATCTACATAGTAATGTGACAAACATCCATTGTACCAGTCATCTGGTACATGTACTAAACTGTCAAAAGACCCTCAATTATTTCTGTTGCCACAGTTTAATACAGCCTCCCTCCAGAAAGTGCCTTAATGGTGCATTCCACGGAGCGGAGTGCCCAACATTTGCTCTCCCCAACCCCCTAAAGCCTTTCCAAGCAAGAGGAGGGGCTAATGGTTTGATGATTCTTGTACAGCATATTTAACATAAGGGCAGATTATCTGATTAATGAAAACTCTGGCCCTAATAAATTGCAGAGGCTGCGGAAACGCCAGTGCATGCAATGACCTCAACCACCCTTCTCCAGTGATCAGGGTGGAGTTCCTCCGTGCTGGGCTCGCCTCCTTCAGTGTCACACTGCATTGCTGGCTCTTTCCGAAAAGGGAGAAGAGACGCCGCAGAGGAGAGTTGGAAGGGGAGACTTCCACAGGAGCCGAAGTCACTCCTGGAGGCGGGACTGACCACGCTGTAAAATCGCTCCCGGTCCTCGCAACGGGCGATCTCTTGGAGACAGAAGGCGCTTTCGCCTTATCACGGGAAGCAGAGCCCCGAGAGCGGCGGTTCGTCTTCGCTTCCACCTGTTGGGATCCCCTTCAGGCAGGCGAGGCGAGGACTAAGGCTAATTCGGAGAGTTTGGAACAGATATCGGAAAAAGGGACTGACACAAGACCCCTTTGAGCAATTCTACGCAAACCTGCGAGTGGGAAAGAAAGTAAGTTCTGCAAGTTTTCAAAGCGGTAGCTCAAGATTCCGCCGCGAAGAGGTAGGAGAGAGGGCTTTTGTATTCACGGATTTAAGCCGCCGAGTGTTCCTGAAGCTTTCCTTTAATGGCGTTTGTTTCAGCGCTAAAAATAAAGTGACTTTTCAATTGTTTTGAATCCCTCCTGAGTTCTGGGCTGGATATGCGCTAGATTTGCCTTTGATCTGATTCTACACGAATCTCTTTTTTTCCTTAAATGTCCATGCGTAAAAATGAATCGTTTTCTTCTCCTTGCATCTTTTACCTATCTCTTCTTCCGCAATCGCAACTGGAGGCAAAAATCGGAGGATGTAGAGAACAGTTCTGATTAATAGTTATTGTTAAGCCCACTGTGTCCCCTCCCCTTTCCTGCAAAAGCTCAGGAGCTGTACGTGGCTGTCTCTTCTATTTTATATTGATTCTCATTTATTTTTCTGTCCCCTCCCCGAAAGCCGCCCGCACGACAACCCTTCGAGGAAGAGACTGGCGCAAACTATAGCGAGGTGCATATGGTTTTCAGTTGAACGTGTTGAGATAAATCCCGCCCTTGTGCTTCCTAAACCACGATTTGGAAGCCGTGGGTCTCAAAAATTCCCAACCCCAATTCCCAATTGGCGGGCAGAAATGTTCCTAGCAATAGCCGATACTAACTAGTAGTAGTTGCGGCGGGGAGGCAGGCGAGGACCACTTCCATCAACCGCGTTGGGGGAAAGATCCTAGGAAGTTCTTTATTTTTAAAACAGGTTGACCACGTTTTTATTTGCAGCCGTTGCTATGGATTGAAAACCGCTGGGGGGTGAAAGGCGAGGTGATAACGAGAATACTCCTGCGCCTGTCGGCCTCACGCCAGTAAGCCCAGCCTAGGAGTCGGGCTCCCTCAACCAGAGCGTCCTTACCGTCCGGTGCTAGGAGCGAAGCCGGGACTCGCTGACTTCCTCTGCAGCGCCGATCCCGCAGCAGTCGGTTCCGGCGGGGAAACAGCTGGAGCCGGATCGGTGCTTCACGCAAGATGTGTCCCCGAAGAAGCCCTCTTGCGCGCCGTCCAGCCAGGTGACCGTCTATCCCTGACGCTAGGATCTCCTCCGTTCTCCTAGATGAGAATGCCTTGCCGGTTTTATGGGAACCGACCTGCCTAAGAACAAGGGCTGCTTTGAAGGGAAGGCTGGCATTTGGGTTTTGCTGTCACGTTCCCACCGATTGGACTGCAAATAGCTTTGCATGTTTCATTTTAGAGGAAGTTTCTAGGTGAGTTCTTGAGCTGCTTCCAGTACAATCGTGCTGGCAAACTAACACAGAGACGAGGGAGAGAGAGAGAGAGATTAGTTGTAATTTCATTGGGCAGATGAAGGGAAATTTGAGAACCCCCAACTTCCCTTTGCATTTTGGGATGACTTTATAATTTGTCCCAGTATTCCTGGGATTTATGACATTCATTGTTCTCCACAACATGCCAGTGTTTGTGGTGAATACTAATACTTTGTTCCCCTGGTAAGATGGTAACAATAATTAACAACGGATAAATTCAGACCATCAGAGATCGGGTGTTTTAACTACATGATCAGTTTTCCTCATTCATGGAATTTTATAGTGAATAACACAATTTTACCAAAACACTTCCCAGTGTTCTCCTAGTGCTATTCCTGCCGGGTTTTAAACCAGAGAAAATTTGTTAAGGAATAAAGAATTGGAATAACTGCAGAATGTTTTATGATAGAAATGACTAGGATAAGGTCAGAGTTACTTTTTGGCTCATGAAAAAACTGGAATCAAGGAAGGAAAATTAGGGAAAGAAGAGAAAATATAAGCATTTCCTAGATAGAAGTACTTATTGATATGGAAACAATAAAGATCACAGCTGGAAGAAAGATAATTATTTCATTTCTGGTTTTGGTACCTTTACTTAATATCAAGTATGAAAAAAATAGTTTTATCCTTTTTTGTATTTCATGTTAGCAAAGTATCATTTGTTTTTTTTTCTTTTGTCTTTATGACAGAGGTGTTCATGATTTAGACTATTAGTTGAGTATATTTAAGAGTCAATTAACTCTCATTCAATTATCTTTCCAAACAAGCAGGAAAGGAAAGTATCCGATTTCTGACTCATGGCATATTAGTGTTAACTCTTGGAATACTATATTTTAAATTTGAAATCCACCATTTTTTTTTTTTTTTAAAGTATAGCTTTCTGCCTGTTTTGGATGGTTTTGAAAACATCACCTGTTATAAATAGGCAGGGGAATCTGCACAGTTTGGTCAAAAAAGTCAAAATGGCAGATGTGATGGTGCAATTGAAGCTTCACTGCAGCACACATAAAAAAGGGCCAAGCTTTGATTGTACCATTGTGGCTGCCATCTTGACTTTTTTGACCGTATCCTGTGGGCACCCTTGTAAAAAGACATTATATTTTAGACCTTGATTAAGCATGCTGCTGTGTTTTTCACTGTTACTTGCCCATCCCTAGTTTTCATTACAAGAATTCCAGCTTGCAGTGCCATCAGAAACACAAATGAAGTATTTTAAACAAAGTGGCCTAGTTTTCCAGAATTCTTCATCAGGCAGGATGTAGCAAAAAGCAGAGGATGGGAAGAAACTGAAAGACCAGATGTTTGGTTAGTCTGCAGTATCACTCATGGAAAGGATTCGGTAGCACTGATGCCCCTTGCATTTTCCCGTTTGGGAGGTGGCAGTTGTTTTCACGTCAACAATGGCACTTGAGCACTAACATACATCTTCATTCCAAAACCTCAGTTTTAAGACTTTTGAACTGCTGGCCTCATAGCTGAAATAACTGGCCTAATTTCTGGATTTTCTTGTTTCTTTGCCATCCTTTGCTTTTCACAACAACTTGCTTGATGAAGAGTTCTGGAGAACCTGAGAGCTTGTATGGTTTGTTGTGTAAAATAAATACACATTAATAAAGGTATTAGCAAACTATGAGTTTTTGGCTTCTTTTTCATGGACCCAAACATTTTGATCCCTTTTTAAGTGTCAAGACGAAGATGCACTTGTCTGCAGTGGTTCCTGCTGGTATCAGTTACACTTAGCATTTAGAAGCAAAGAATACTGGCTGATCCTCCCCCCTCCCCAGTTCAGAAAGCACAAAGGTCACCAGTCTCCAATCTGTTTCCTGTCATGCAACATTTGTACCTTTAGGACATAAATATTTGGGGGGGGGGGAGGGAGAAGAAGAGGTTATATTTATGTAATAAAAGAACAATATGTAATAATTATGTACTTTTTTCTTTCTCAGACTCCACAATTTTATCACTGAAAAGCTATTCATCCCCCCCCCCCCCGCTTTCACTTCTCCATAACACCAAAGCCTGTTAGTTGAGGTTAATCATCTGCATCTGGCACTGACAGTTTCTCGTGTTTTTGAAGCATAGAGTTGAAAGAACCACTTAGTGCACTGAGGACAACACCTTGCTCAACGCGGGAATCCAGATTAAAGCATCCCTGATGGATGGATGGATGGATGGATGGATGGATGGATGGATGGATGGATAGCCTTCACCTGAACGCATCCAATGAAAGGCAGCCCTCCACCTCTCCACTGTCAAACGACTCTTGCTATTAAAAGCTTGTTTCCTCCTAGAATTCCACTAGAGATCAGGCTTTTCCGTAACTTAAGACCATTATTTCCTTTCCTGTCTTCTAGAATAACAGAGAACCAGCTTGGATCATCTTCTGTATAATACTGTTCCAGGTGTTTGAAAAGGGCTATGATGTCCCTATTCTCTCAAGGATAAATGTATAGAGATACTTCAGTATTTCTTCCTAGGAATTATTTGGGGGGGGGGGGAGTATCCTCCTTGTTGCCCTTCTTTTTTCCAGTTTTTATGAATCCTCAGGGGGAAGTTCTGATCAATTGCAGAATAAAATGAAACAAGGCTTTCCATGATTTGGAAACTACATTTCTTTTGATGCAGCCTAAAATTGCATTTCCCTTTTTGCAGCTATAGCACAGCTGCTGGATATTCAGTGTGAGTAAGTACTATTCCAAGAATGGCTGTTCTTCTGCAGCAGATGAAGTGTTACATGGTTATACTGAACTTTGGAAAAACGTTCAGTATACATTAATTTAAACAGAATTTTACCAAGTGATAAGCAATCTTTATACAAGTATTTGGCCATTTATGAGAAGATTCTGTCTAGGAATGAAAGGGGCAAATACATTTGACAACAAGCAAGCTAATTCAACCCCCCTCTCTTTGTTGGGGCTTGGAGTTGGCTGAATTCATAGCAAGCAATTCCAATTCACAAACATCATTTTATATATTTATTTACTTAGGCTTCTGGCTGCATCAATTGCAAACTACTGTAAATGGCTGTGATCAGTGCTGTTTCTACACAATGTTTTATGAATGTTGATCACACTTTCTGAGAGGGAACAGTCATGTTTTCCTAACGAAGTCCTTTGCTCCATTCCTTCTGTAGAATGGAGAACAAATTCAACCTGGTTTGGGCAGTGTAGCATTTCCCCTAAAGAGTCAGGTTCAGAGTTTAAGAGTGCTTCTGGGTTCAGCTTTGTACTGAGGTTCATTGAAGCCTGAAATGATTTTATTAATTTTTAAGCCGGTTTGCAACATTGTTCATTTCTTGTGAAATCAGACCTGGACATGGTAACATCAATGCAAGTTTCATTTAGATTGGTCTATTGCATTAGAATTTATTTGGGGCTACTTTGAAGAAATGTTAAAAATTGCAGATGGTTCAGCAGGCAGTACCAAAAATGCTAAGGACAAAAATGCTGATGTTCACAGATGGGACCATATTATATTTATCCTGCAATCATATTTTGCCATTCCTACAGTGGCAGTCAGTTTGCTTCTAAGCTCAATTCAGAGAGATGTTATTCATTTTTTGCACTTCAGTTTAGGATAGGATTTAAGACCCTCCCAAATCAGCCTGCCAATCCTGTAATAGCTTGATGGAGAAACCTTTCCCTGTATTGTATACCAATGGTGACAAAGTCAAGGTTGATAAAGATAAAAAAAAAACCAGACTTTCTTATTAACCATAACTAAACTATATAATTTCTTGCTCTGCTGGATAGGATAGCAACTTCTCTGATGACCTTTTCTGGTTGGCTAGCAGTTCCCTATTTACAAAGGCATTTGTTTCTTAGGAAGGTAATATTTTATTGGAAATTTTCTTTTTGTTGTTGTATCTATCTGCTTATTATTATTCATACTTATATTATTCATACTGTTTTTAATGAGGCTGACTCTTCTTGTTTTTTAAGTGTTATTAGTTCCTCTGAGTGATGGCATTAGGAGGACAAGTGGAAATAAAAATGAGATAGGAATAAGTAGAATTTTAAGGCCAGAGAGCAGGCAAATTTTTTTGGACAGCATATGGTTGGTGCTTTCACAAAAATAGATACTATAATGGGGTTTGACATGTCATATAGTGGTTACCTGATGGGTGTAGGATGTAATAAAATGCCCATGTGGTAGAAGGAAGACTAGTGCGGTAACTTATACAATCTGAAGAGAAACCAGAGTATGTGTATTAGCCTCAGTTTTATCTAATTATCACTGTATATAAATTCACTGGTACCTTGCTTAAGTAATTCTACCCTCCATCCTCCCCTACCAGCCCACAGGCATATTTGTGTATTATTGTATGCCATGCATGTTGCAGTAATTTTGCTCTTGACCCTTATTGATCTTAGAAGAACTTTGGGATCACTCATTAATTACTGCAGTGAGGAGACATTAACAATAAACTTTACCAAGATCAAGATCCTAACCTTCTCCAAACACCCAAAACAATGAATCTGGAAGTTAGGTGGACACACCATTGGGCAGATTAAGACCTTTAAATATTTAGGAGTAGTCTTTCAAACTTCTAAAGCCAAAATGTTCACTTAGAATGTGTATCTCAGAACACACAGAGATCAGCATCAGCCATCCAAGCTTGTTATTTCACCCAAGGAGCACAGTTTATACCTGCTGCAATTAAGTTGTTTGCAGCTAAACCACAAGCACAAGTGCTATATGGGGCACAATGCAGTAACAACAAGACTAACCATAGGGAGAGTCTAAACTTAATTTTTAAGAAGCCTCTTTCAGGTTACTTGTTAAATCCTTTAGAACTAAAAAAAAAACCAATTAGCTTTTATAGATATTTGTTATCAATAAATCAATTTGATATGCAGATATTAAGGGATGAGTGGAATAAAGAATTAGAGGTTTCTATATTCTATAATGGGAGAGTGTCTTACTTTCTATAGCAAGAGTGTCAGTGGACCTTAAACTATGACTTACACATCAAAAAATAATATTTAGAATTTATTGGACTCCATTAGGTTTGTATAGAAAAGGATTGTCAAAAAACAGCATTTTGTGGAGATGTAATAAGGATAATGCCTCTTTAAAGTATATGGTTTTACAATGTCCTATACTTATTAAATTTGGGGAGAGTAGTGGACTACATAAATATGATTGTGCAACAAAAACTAAACTTTTCAGAGAATAGTATTCTTTTGAACTATATACCTAGTACATGGAATTTGACATCTGGACAACATAAATGGATTCTCTGTGCCCTTACTATAGCCAAAAGACTGATATTGCAGCATTGGAAAGATAAATGTATGGCCCCATTCACTCCATTAATTGAAGACCTGATTGCACTTGGCACTTATGAGCGGATTGCCTATAGACGTAGACTTTGTATGGACAAGGATAATGAAATATGGGACTCATTTATACAAAATACAATAGGTTAAAAAAATGATAGTCACATAAATGCATTAGAAATATATATGCATCTGAATAATATTTGCATTAGATAAATATATATAATTTATAACTATTTACTGTTATAATGGTATACTGTACTACGCTAAGGTTTTTTTTTTTTTTGTATTTTTGTCACTTTTTGTAATAACACTTTTTAAAGTTTTCTTCTTTTTGATAGTGTATTATTATTTTGGTGTTTTGTTTTTCTTTTTTCTTTTCTGTTATTAATTAAAAAGGACTGCAAAATCATATACTGTCTGTGTGTGTGTATAATATATATGTATGTATGTGTATGTGTGTATATATATATAAAAACATCTTTTGGGTTACTTTCTGCATTTCAGAAATGGTACTATAATTTGGCAAGAAGCAAGTAAACTTGAATCCCGTCTTTGGATAAATACTGTATCTTTACTGGCTGAACCTACTTCACAACCCCATTGGACTGGTTCACCTAACACTGGCAGATAATTTCAAATCCTCCTGGGAAAAAGTGATCCAAAGGAAATTGAGCCATTATGGCTTTTCCAGTGATGTTATTTACCATTAGGGCCAGATCGAGATAAATCAGCCTTAAGGCAAAGGATCTTAGATGACAAAGTGCAAATAGAAACTGGAACCCTCTCATGGGAAACATGTATAAATACTGTAAGCAAATTTTTGCTCCCAAACCAGTTTCATCCCTATACCAAATTTGGACCCCTGAATTCAGAGTGTTAACTGTAGCCCATTTTAATGTTCTTCCCACAGCTGTTTTGGAAGAGAATTCCTTTTGAAGCATGTTATTCTCCCTGCAACATGGGTGGGATAGAAGCCACATGTTCTTCTTTATGGTAGTTTTACAGAGACATTGGTCACCAGCTGATTACTCCTCTTTTGAATACATTTTCAGAGCACTCCAATAATTTCTATCTGTTAGATAATCAAGATAGCTCTTTCTCTCTTTAAAAGTAGCAATGTTTTGTTATTATGTTTAAATGTTGCTCACAAATGACCCATAATAATTACTGACACAGGTGCTAATTTTCCTTTAAAAAAAGTTAGTTTATTCTCTATATGCTGGTCTATGACCATAATGAAGAGATGATGATGATGATGATGATGATGATGATGATGATAGTGAAGTGACTTTGCACAAGCTCTCGAATATTTTTAGATGTTCCTTATCAGTTTATAGCTGTCTTTTGGAGAGGTAAGTGGGTACATTTCCAAAGTACTACTACTATTCCTCCTCCTCCTCCTCCTCATTATTATTATCATTATTATCATCATCATCATCATCATCATCATCATCATCATCATCATCTCAGAACATCTATGATCTTATGCAGGTCCCAAGAATATTCCTGTAAACAAAGGAGTCCTATAAGAATATACATTACTCTTTCACATTTTTATGACATTTCATATCATACTAAATTAATAAAACATGGATAACTTTAAGGCAAAATGTATAATTTCTTTATCATCCAGGTATTAGCAAAAACTAACATTTTAATTTCCATTCGTTTCAATGGAACAATCCAAATATTTATGCAAAATTAATAAAGACACTGGATTTTGTTCTGGGTATATGAAAGGATTTGTTTGTTTTAATAGGAAGGAAGAAAAATTGAATGACTGAAATGATCAGCTGTATTGATTATTGAATAAGTTTCTTATATATCATTCTGGGGATTATACATATCCAATTGAAGACTAAATTGATTATCCCTGGAATGTGGGAAAATGTAAATAATCTCAGCAGAGATAAAATATAAATGCATTATTATGCTACTTGTATGCAATTTGCAATCTTTTCCTTGTTGACCTTTTGTACAACTAACATTCTAATTATTTAAATATATTTTGTTTATACTTTCAGGCTGGATTGCTAATTTTGCAGTAAGTGTTTCTGTACTATTTACCCTGCTGCATGGATATTAAGAATATTTCTCAGAACTGTTGCT
This sequence comes from Python bivittatus, assembly GCF_059951505.1. Lineage (NCBI taxonomy): Eukaryota > Metazoa > Chordata > Lepidosauria > Squamata > Pythonidae > Python > Python bivittatus. The sequence goes on along the minus strand of NW_028277044.1, from coordinate 2,826,002 downwards.
CTTATGAAAGTCCTTTTTCTTCCTCCACTTTTTTGAAATATATTGGCACTTTTTTGTTCATGACCTATAAGAATGGTTCAAGTTTCTAGTCCTCAGTAAGGAAAGACCCATTCTGTCTGAAATACAGTATACAAATATTGTGAACCTGAGCATCCTCATGCTGACCTGCCAGATGGCAGCTGACCCTCAGATCGATTAAAATCCCAGATTCCCAGCTTTCATTAAGAAAAAAGAAAAAAGCTAGTATCTAGCACGTCTAGAAACTAATGTGCAAAGCAAAAACATGTAGTTACTGTTCGTTTTGTCAGGAAGTCCCCCTCCCCCGCTTTAGAATAATTGTCTAGCAAGAACAGCCTGAAGAAGAAAGTTCCCAATTCATTTTCCCCCTAAACTAAAAGCTTCCTTCCTTCCATACAAAACTATTCAGAAATGTAGTTGAATGCATCAAATCAAAAGACAGAAAGATAAGAATTTGCAATTTTTTTTTTTAGTTTTACTTTATATTTTAGTTTCTAAACATTGTTTTAAAAAGTTATGCTGCTAAAGCATGCAAAGTCCATGCACGTTGCCAGAAAACAGGTTGATGGCTGAGATGGTGAGTTTCGCCAGTCCGGCAAGGCAGTGCTAGAGCATTAGGAAACAGTATACAGCACGGCAGTGTTCCTCAGCCTTGGCAAATCTGAGACATGTGGAATTCTGGGAGTTGAAGTCCACATGTCTTAAATTTGCCAAGGCTGAGGAAAGGCGACAGTGGAGCACTCTTGGGTTGGTGCTCTGAGTAGAGTAGCCACTCTGTTGTTTGTTTCAGCTTTTTCAGGGTCTCTCAGCAGAATTGCAGGAAATAGTAGATTTGTTTTCTGATGCTCCCTGGATTTTATAATGATTACTAAACATGAAAACAGACCTAGACTCTGCAATTCTGGGGACAAACTGGTGAAAAAAAGGGAGCGACCACTCATGTGGAACTAAAGTGAAGGCCAAACTCTGGCCAAGCCTATCCGTTTCCCCCTATCTCCACTGCAAAAGATAATCCCTGCCAGGGGGGTCAAAAAAGTCAGCATGGGGGCCACAACCATGTGATCTAAGCCCCTCCCTGCAGAGCCCCTGGTTCCCTGCCATTCCACTGTTACTCTCCATTGAGTCCAAGGCTCGGGGAAGGGCTGCAGCTTCCGGCCTGCCCTGCTCCTGAATCCTATCTGGCCTCTGCAGTCTCTGTTCTGCTTTGTTGCTGAATGATGTGCATGCAGTACCTTGAGAAACTGGTTGATTTCTCTGGCTTTGTCGCCCTTCCTCTGCCGCGCGGCGGGAAAAATATTTAGCAACCATAATGGTGCAGGAGGGGTGAGGCAGGACTGACGGCAGGATATTGCACATCATCTGCCGTCTTCCTACAACTCATCCTGTCCTAACCCTTAAAATAAAAAAGAGCTGAATCACAAGCATCAGTTTTATATAGGATTGACCCCCCCCCTTTCCTTTCTGTTGACTCTATAGCAGTGTTTCTCAACCTCAGCAGCTTTAAGATGGACTTCAACACCCAGAATTCCATGCTGGCTAGGGAATTCTGGGAGTTGAAGTCCATACATCTGAAAGCTGCTGAGGTTGAGAAACACTGCTCTATAGCAACAAATGCTGACTTCCGGTTAACATTATTTTGGGTGATAATGGGGTGTGGGTTAGTCCCCTCATTGTTGTATTTCAGTAATAGAATAATATTATATTTCAACCTCATGCTGTTTCCCTTTTAGGCTGTTTCACTCTAATGTTATTTTAATCCCTGGCAAGTTGTTTTTATTACTCTTTTTCCAGCAGCATCCAGTTGTTTAGGGAGGCAAAGTTAGATTGGCAGCCGATGAGGCTGACCAGGGACTGGAGGGAGAGGAAGGCTGCCCACCATCAGCCTGTAAAGGCCAACAAGCCCCCTGCTCACCCCACCTGCTGCTGACTCTGACTTTTTTGTAAAGCCAGCATATCAAGCATCGTGCAAGGTCAGTGGTGGTACAGGCTAATGGCTTTGTCACATTGCCCAACCACAGCTGGATGCTGTTCACCTGAGGGAGGAAAACAATTTTAACACTGATAGAGCCACAGGAGTCTTAAGTGTCGTGGGCTGGGATAGGTGAAGGCGATATCACGGGGAGCCAGCAGAAACCGGATGTTGCCAGGGCATGGTTGTGCCATGGGGAAAGGCCCTCTGTGGCAGGGGTAGCCAAGCATATCTAGGAAATTCTTAAGACACTCTGGTGTTTTTCTGGCATAAAACTCGGAGCAGCAAAGGACCCACAAGCTTAGGTAAACTGGAGACCTGTAATGGTGGTGCTCCTATACATGCAATGTATTATCACAGTTCTTGCCTCCTGTTGAAGAAATTCTTGCTGGTCCCATAATAAGAAAATAAAGAGAGGGAGAGGAAGCAACGGGGATTATTATTATTATTATTAGAGGTAGTCCTCAGGTTACAACAGCAATTGGGACCAGAATTTCCATCGCTAAGTGATGTGGTCTAAAAGTGTGACATCACGTGACTGCATTGCTTAGTAACAGCAATCCCAGTTGCCATCGTAGCCCAGAGACTGTGCAAGTCGTTAAGAGAGGACCTCATGTGACCAGAGTCTGAGGCAAACAGGCTGGTGGGCAAGAGCTGTGGGTAGATGGGTGAGTGCCTCAGGCAGACACTTCTGAGCACAACTCACTGCGACATGTAATCTCAAGCTGGGCACCTGAGCATCCAGGTGTCAACTCCACAATGTCCAACTCCCAGGTCTGAAACATTCTCACGCAACCAGGCTTGGTTCAGAAAAATACTTCTTTATTACGTGGTACATGTAGCTTGTAAACTGAACATTGCTAAAACTAAAGCCTTGGGTAAACTTCCCTCTATTTATCCCCCCTCCCCTTATTGCCTGGCCTCTCGATTCTTCTCCACCTGGTGGTGACCTCTTTCCTTCCTCCCCCTCCTACCCGAGCCCCTTCCTAGGTCTTTAGGGCCCAACTGCCTTGCCAGCAATCAAGCCAGTCTAAATTGCCTATATATGGTTAAGCTGCTTCCCAGCTCCCATTACAACCATTAACAGCAACCCCCCCCTCCTTAGTTACAAGTGGCAGAAACAAATCACCCCAACTCCCAACGAATGCAATATAATGGAAAACAACCACAGTTGGGTGATGCAGGTTCTGACACCAGGATCATTATCACATGACCATGGTGATGCTGCAGTGGCTGGAACTCCAAGGATTGGTTGTATGTCTCCCTCATTCAACACTGTCGTAACTTTGAATGGTTGCTGAATGAGTGGTCATAACCCAAGGACTACCTGCATTAGATTTTCATTCTAATATATATATATATATTTGGTCAACTCAAGGCGGCAAACATACAGTACTTAATACTCCTGCCTCCTATTTTCCACACAACAACAACCCTGTGAGGTGGGTTGGGCTGAGAGAGACTGGCCCAAAGTCACCCAGCTGGCTTTCGTGTTTCTAGAGGATGACTAGAACTGGCAGGGTCCTGGTTTCTAGGCCAGCACCTTAACCACTCCACCAAACTGGCTCTTTGGATGGTTTGGCACAGTGGCTAAGGTGCTAGGCTAGAGACCAGGAGCCTGTGAATTCTAGTCCTCCCTTGGATCTCAGCCCAACCCACTTCACTGTGGGAAAAATAGGAGGGGGGATCATTAGTTATATACACCATCTTGAGTTGACCAGAAACAAAGGTGGGATAAAAATCCAATCAATCAATCATATCCAGGTGGTCTCCAGCTGAGGTCAACTTGAGGTAGCCTTTACCTGGGTTGAAAAATCATTTCCATTTTGTGTCACATCGCGGTCTCTCTCTCTCTCTCTCTCCCTCTCTCTCTCTCTCTCTCACACACACACACACACACAATCATATATACACATACAAGTGTTAAGTATGCAGAATAATGCATATCTATTATTGCTTAGAAGATTTGTTTCATCTTTGTATGTTATTTGCACATTTATTAAAGGCTCACAAATGATTGAAATCAATGCAAACAGTAATGATTTCATTATTCATGTCTGGTGTTCTTATATGATCCTGCCTCTTCAAGTAGTTGAAAGTACTTGAAGGAAGTATTTCAAGGCAGCAGAAAGAAATGTCTCCTCTGTTGGGTAACAGAACAGTTGAAAATGTGTGCTTCCCTTTGAAGTGCCCTGTGAAGTGATTCCTTTCTTAGTTGCAAGCACATGTTTCAGCAAGCTTTTTCTGAATGCATTCACTGACTGGGTTTAGCTGCTTGCAATCTGCCAAGGAACAGGTGCTGTGAAAAAAACAGTCTATTTTGGAAAAGTATAAAAGTGGCGTTTGGCTGCCACCTAGTGGAGAATATGTGGAGTCCATTATTTTTAGAAATTCAAGTTGAATTTAAATGGTATTTTATGCATTCCATCATCCCGTTTTCCTGTTCTGCCAAATTCATGGTATTGATATTTTAAAGTAACTTACCTTGTTGCATACTTGTGTTAATGCTATGTATGTATAGTTAGGAATCCTGCTTCTGGTTTGGTTATTTGTTGGCACATTTGGTCTTAATTGTGCCACCCTGCAATGGGGCTCTCTGTAACAATTTTCTGAAAAAAGCATTCCTGGAATCTCTGGCACATTTGCTTAGGGAAATATTTCAAGTGTAAACTTTTCCAGAATATTAATACAGTGTTTGTTCTATAACACTATATACACAGTTTCACTCAGATGCCCCAACTATCTCTTGGAGGAATAATAGATTTAATTTCCTAGTAAGAAGAGAACCCCCTTCACAAACCATATTTTTGCAATGATTTATCTGTTGCTTCAGTGAGATATATGCTTTCTATGCTGGATTATTATTGTTATTTTTACATTTTCATTGTTTTGACATCTGTATCGTTTCACAGTTTTGATTGTAAATGTGAAATGTTCATCAGTGTTAATGAGACTGTGAAACACCTCTTAACTGACTGGGATTCCAACCTTGTCTGATTTTTCAGTTGCCTCTTACAGAAGAATTGTTGAAAGAACAAGCTGGCATGGTGAGGTGTTTACATCCTGTATCATATCCAGCTTCCTGATATTGTTGTTCCCTGTGCTGAACATCCCACAATTTTTTCTCTTTGTTTTTAGAATCAACATTTAAGATAATAAGAGAGAGAGTTATTGAAAAAGTATCATTTTTTACCAGATGATATCAAATGGGTTCATAAAATGCAAAGTATGAACTTGAGACACTGTTTTAATTAACATGCTGGCAGGTCAATTAAATTTGTAATTGCACAGTATGGACATATTCTAGGAACCTAATAAAAGCTGATATTTATAAGAATAAAATACTGAGAAAAGTTCAGGCATAAGCAATAGCTTCACAATTGCATGAATCTAAAGCACTTTCTTAATCCACAAAACAGCATCCAGATCCCAAACAAAATTAAGAACACTCCTACCAATATCTGTAATAGTACCATTTCTGAGGCTTTTTACTTGCATGCAAGATAGGCTCTATGTATCACACATGCAGGCAAAGAGCTTATGCAGAACCACAGGTGTCCTCATGGTATGCTAAGAAAAGTCAAGATGGCAACCACAACAATGTGATCAAAGATGCAACACATAAAAAAACAGCTGGAGCATTGATTGCACCATTGTAGCCACCATCTTAACTTTTTTAACCACACCCTGTAGACATCTCTTTGCAGACCCTTGGTCAGGATCCTTCTAAACAAATTCTTGGGGAAGTGTGTCCCCCTGACATCAGCTTCTGGGAAGATTATAATAATATTGTCCCCCAGTGAGACACTACCTTAAGGTGGTTGAGGGGCTTGTGTGCTCCAAGGAGGATGAGAGATATGCCAGAGGTTCAACCATACTAGACAGGTCTCACCAGAGAAGCCAGACAAAGAGTGTCTCTCCCATAAACAATATAGTGAGATGTAATTTACAGAAACTCATACTGGATCGGTCGTCACCCAGGTCAACAAGGACCACGCTAGGTGTTCTAGTTCCTGGACATCTGGTGACAAGTAAGCTACAGGACTCAGGACTGTTGGCTGAGCAACCAGAGCCAGCAGCTGCAGAACTACTGGAAGAAAAGTTGTTTACCTGTCACAAATATATGAAGGCTGAAAACAAAGAAATAATGATCTGCTATTACAAATCAAGTCCAACAAGAAGATATCTGAAAAGAATGCACCAGTTCTGGAAAGAACATCCAGAATCAGAAATAACAGAACAGAGGTTGGCATATCCATATCGATTTATAATACAAAATGAAGTCTTCATAGAAGTAAAATTGGAAGAACTGCAGGGTCTACCCAGAGCAAAGAAATCAAAGCCTTGCAAAAAGTAGCAGACTATAGAGGCAAACCAGGGGGAATCAGCAGTAGAGGAAGCCAGCATAACTATTAAATTGTTTTCATTCCCAAACCAGGAAATCAATGGCACAATGGAAGACACAGTTGCTGGTCAACAGTGATAGACTGGGAAAGGTTAATATCAAGTGAGGAATCTTTCAAGGAGACTCACTATCACCAATACTGCTTGTCATTGCATTGGTTCCTCTGTCGACAATACTGAAAAGTCAGGCCATGTCTATCAAACATCAAAAACATCTGCCTGGCTATCCCACCTCCTTTACATGGACAGTCTGAAGCTGTATGGGAAAAACACCATCTGAAATAGAATTGCTGCTCAACACTGTCCAATTATATAGCCAATATATTGCAATGAGGTTGGACTGGACAAATATGCTATCCTGGGAAAAATAGTGAAAACTGAAGGAATCAAGATGCCCTATAGAAATAACATCAAGAGTCTGGATGAAGAAGATCACTACAAATACCTAGGCATCCTTCAGATTGACAACATCAAGCACATTGAAGTCAAGAAGAAGGTTAGTAGTGAATAAATCATGAGTTAATGTCCAAACTCAGTGGAGGAAATACCTTCAAGGCAATTAACACCTGGGCAATTCCAGTCATTAGATACACAGCTGGAATAGTGGACTGGACTCAAGCAGAACTAGAAGCCCTGGATAAGAAGACCAGAAAAATAATGACAATGAATCATGCCCTTCATCCACGCAGCAACATTGACAGACTCTACTTACCAAGGAGCGTAGATGGGCATGGAATGTTGCAAGTACACCAGACAATTGAAGAAGAAAAAAAGGCATTATTAGAATATCTGCAGGGCAGTGAAGAAGATGCACTGAATCTAGTACACCATGAAGGCTTACTGAATACTGGAGAGACTAGGCTTGCCTAAAAGAAAGACCAAATGAAGAACAGAAAAGAGATATGGCAAGGCAAAGTATTACTAGTCCAGTACACAAAAAACCTAGCAGGCAAAGCAGATAACAACAATACCTGGCAATGGCTAAAAGCAGGAAAGTTGAAGAAAAAGACAGAAGGGCTAATTCTGGCTGCACAAGACCAAGCCTTAAGAACAAATGCATACAAAGCCAGAATTGAGAAGGCAGCAACAGACAACAAATGACGTTTCTGCAAAGAAGCTGAAGAAACAGTGGACAACCTAGTTAGCTGCTGCAAGATCTCACAGACTGACTACAAACAACGGCATGACAAAGTAGCAATAATGGTGCATTGGAATATCTGCAAGAAATACCATTTGCCTGCAAGCAAGAACTGGTGGGACCACAAAACAGACAAAGTAATAGAAAATGAAGAAGTTAAAGTGCTCTGGGACTTTAGAATTCAAACAGACAAGCACCTGCCACACAACACCCAAGCCTTAACAATTGTTGCTAAGAAAGACAAGTCTGGATAGTGGACATTGCAATACCTGAAGACAGCAGTATAGAAGAGAAAGAACTGGAAAAAATCACAAAAGACCTACAAATAGAAATAGAACAACTGTACTGAAAGAAAGCAAAGATAGTACCAATAGTAATAGGTGCCTTGGGTACAATCCCAAAACATCTGGAGCACCATTTGAAGACTATCGGCATTGACAAAATCACCATCAGTCAGTTGCAAAAGGCAGCTTTACTTGGAACAGCTTATATCCTGCAATGTACCTTTAACACTATCAAACAACAACATCTGCCTATCCAGGTCCTTGGGAAAGACTTGATAGGTGGATAAAAATGCCAAAGCCAGCCTAAACATCTGACCGACTGTGCGACCAACAATAATAATGTCATTTTATTGGTAAAATATAATTATACAAACAAAATATGGGAATTGGAGAATTTGCCTGTTCTAAATGGGGATACCCTCCCTCAGAAGAAAGGGGTGTGTAGCTGGGAGAGTTCTTAGAACCATGGTTATCATTCTAGATCCAAGGGTCCTTTGCTTTTAGAAACACCTATTACTAACTTTGACTGACTTACGGGCTACCTCTGTCTTGAAGAGGGATAGTCTATCCCAGTGTTTCTCAACCTCAGCAACTTTAAGATGTGTGGACTTCAACTCCCAGAATTTCCCCACTCAACCTACTGCAGATGCTACACATGGTAAATTGTCATCTTGTAGTTTGTCATGGATGTGCCTTCTCAGTGGCCATTTTTTTATAATGCTGTCCCATCAATATACGAATAGACCTACTATTTCATCACTTAACACCTACTAAAGACCCATGTTCTCACCCAGGATTTCCTTACATAAATGGTAGATACAGATTTTACTTGAAAAAAAAAAGTTTTATTTTGTCTTTGATCTGTATATGTTTTATATTTCTAAAATTGTTTTATTATTGTTTTTAACCTGAGTTGTAACCCACATTGAGTTATATGGGGGGAGGGGGTTATAAATGCTTTGTATACAAAACATTTACAAATACATTGTAAATTATTCTATGTTGACCACTTTTCAGTGCTTGAATGGCTTTTTAAGAAGGCATATAAATATTTAAAATTTAATATCAATGATTTTAAATTAAAATATCTAAGTCAGAGATTTACTATTTAGAAGCTAAAGCCATATTAAACTTTCAAAGTATAAATATAGCTAATTTTCTCATTTTAAAAATAGCTGCTTGTCTTATTATATTAAGGAATGGGAAAAACCAGAGGATTTGAACTTGCAAAACATAAATAATGTATAGCAACTGAATTGTGTTTGTTTATTCAACTCAGCACACAATTTATTTTACCTGTTCGATGCAACTTCTTTGCTCAGCCACAGAGTGGAGCTACATTCTAAGCAATATTTCAACACAGTTTAAGAACACTATTGATATTCATGAACTCTGTGCAGAAAGCGTAAAAAACACACTTTTAAAGATTTCTCTCTCTCTCTCTCTCTCTCTCTCTCTCTCTCTCTCTCTCATTCTACTGTGAAGAGAATGGATATATTACATATTATAAACATGAAACATACTAGAATCAGAATATACATAATTCTGCATCCTCTGATGGAGTCTATTGGTGGTCCTGGGTTGGTTATTCTTCATAAATCTAACCCGTTTCTCAGAGTTTGTTATAAGTTTAAATTATATTTGAGAAGGAAGCTGAAATCTTCCTTGAAAAGGGAGGCGTTTGCCTTTTTTGGCCAAATAAAGTTAATGAGCAATGAATGCAGGTCTTGGAGAAGGAAATAACAGTGGGCCTTTTGTAGCTTGCAGCAGAATAATTAACAATAGTGAAGGTGGGTTATTCTTCTTTTGAAACTTCTGACAGCCACCAATCTGGAAAGACAAGTGAGAGATGACTTGTCAGTAAACCCTCACCTGCTGAACTAGTGATCCTGAAGCCCTTCTAGCATTCTCTGTCCCCAGACCTATCTGCAGTGCACCAACTCGCCTTAATTTGGCATGGACTTTACTAATCCATATTGAATCATGCCCAACTATTTTGGAAGCTGCCAGGAATTAAGTCACAAAGCAGTTCATGCTCACCAGCAATGAGGAATTAATGAGCCATTTAGGCTGGTTAAAACCACTCCCTGCAAACATGAGGCAGAAGTTAAAATAGTCCTGGACTTGAGCTGCAAGGAAATGAGGAAGCTTCTGACCTTGAACATAAAACTATGGAGTTGGCTAGCAAGAGCTGTCTTGGGACATCAGGACGCTGCCGTCGTTGGAAATTAATGTTTGTAATCAGTGATGCAGCTCAGTACTTTTAAAACCTGGATTTAATACCTTGTGCAGGGAGTTATGGGGGAGGGGAGAAGCTGCTTTTCAACTGCTTGTAACCCCAAGCACTACTTGCCATTTTTAAATGGTGATCCTAGCTTTTAAAAAAAGAAGGAAACATCTACTAAGTAATGATGCTTAGGGCATTTCACATTATTTTTTACCAGAAAATAAAACCAACTAGGATTGCTGAAACTTTTTTAGGGACATGCGTATTAGAGATTATTGAGGCTGTTCTGTTTTGTTAACTTCTAACATTCACACAAACATGCACCAATTTCTAGGCCAAAGAAGACTTAAGAAGCTGATAATTATACTATTAGTCCAACTAGCTCTCTCAAGTCTCATTAAATCTCATCATCTTGCTAATGTCTGAAATAGCATTTTTGCAGGTTCTGTGGACAGAGCAAACACCTCACCAGCAAGCTTTGTCCCTTCATGACACATGTCACACCAATTCCTGTAGAGGTGGAAACAGCACCTCAGGAGTGGCTGGCTTTCTGACCTATACAGCTAAGTACTTAAACTAATATTTTGTCATGCAAGACTTTATGATCTAAAGTTGTATACAATCTTTCTTGTTTTGGATCTCACTTATATCTCACTCTGGTGATGTTCTCTGTCTGTCTCTCTTTCTTATAGAAAACATTGACCATCCTGTACAATACCAGTTACTGTCTCAGGGACCAAGCTTCTAAACATATCAAAGATTTGAATCTGATATTAGAGTTAGCAGAGATTTGTGTGTATGTGTGTGCATAAAAAAAGTCAAGACAGTGGTCTTGACTGTATAATTGAAGCCCCACACCATTTTGTGCATATGTGTGTGTGTACCACACAAACCACATACAGACAAGGAGGTAGGATTTGATTGCATGGTTGCAGTTGCCATCTTGAATCTTTTGACCTCCTGTAGTTGCCCCTGAGGATTACTGAAGGTTGTGGCATTTTGGAGTAATACTTCAAAGCACTGTCTTAGAAGCCAAAATGCCTTACTCTTGTTGCTGTTAATGTGAATTTAATGTTTAAAGACTTTCACATCTGTGGGATTAAAATTTAGCTTTCCACTTGTTCTGGAGACCAGTTGATATAACTAAATGTCTCCAACTTAGAAGTGTTTACACAGCATGACACAAAATGCCATCTCTGTAAGTTTGTTTTTCAAGTCTGTCAGACTTTTAAATCTTTAATGTGAAAAGCTTTTCTTCTGACCTTCAGCAAGTTTTTCGCTTTGCTGAATATACCATTTCTTTTCTCAAGCAGACTCTGACTGCTAGAGAATACTGTTTTAAAAACCAGTTTGCTTTACAAATCTGTGAAAAAATATTCTCTCTCTTTTGACTATCCTGAATTTTGCATACCTTTGCTTCTGAAAGTTACCAGAATTTCACACAGGCCCTACTGAAGGGAGTGAGTGAGCAAATAACAGATTGCTGCATGTTTTATTTAATTCAAAAACAAAGTAATTGGATGAAAAAAATGTTCCCTTAAATTCAGTAACTGGTTGCACCATCTTTAACTACAAATGAAGTTAAATTAGCAATGGTAGGAGTTTTGGCCTTTCCTTCATGGTGAACTGCTTCAACTCAATAATCTTTGAGGGTTTTCTAGCAAGAACTGCTTGTTTCAGCTCCTGCCGCATTTTTATGGGATTTAAGTCTGGACTTTGATTTGGTCATTCTAAAACATTGAATGTGTTCATATTCATCCAGACTCTTACAGACTTGCTTGTATGTTGGGGTTATTGTTTTGGTACGATACTTACACATTCAGTGGAAGATGGTTGGCATTCTCCACTAGAATTCTCAGATACAATGCAGAATTCATGCTTGCTTCATTAATGGCAAGTCATCCAGGTCCTAAAACACCAAAGCATGACACTGTCACCTTCATGTCTGATAGCTGTAAGAGGTTCTTATTTTGGAAGGTAATATTTAGTTTCTACTGGACTAGCAACACCCATATTGTCAGTATCACTTTTCACTTACTTTCCACAGGCATTCCTTCAGGAGTCTGGAGGGTCATCCATGTGCATTTTGGAACACTTGAGAAGAGTATCAGTGTTATTCTTCATGAGCCATGACTTCCACCTTGCCATTCCCCCATGAATCCCATTTTTACCAGTGTTTTGTCTGATGGCGATGGAGTCACTATATCCAAGATGAGAGTGGACTGCAGATTCCTGGATATTGTTTGAGATTTTTTGTGACTTCCTGGATTATTTTACGTTGCAGTCTTAGAATGGTTTTGACAGGAGACCCATTTTTTGCTATTGCCCCAAATTGTCTCCATTTTAAAACTGTCTGTTCGACTGTGGATTAGTGAGGCCACAGAGATTTAGAAATAGTTTTTTTAAGTCTTTCCAGATAAGAGGCATTGATGATTTTTGAAAGGAGATCTTCAGAAATGTTTTCTGACCAGTGCATGATGTGCTTATAGAATCTGTGTAATGCAAACCTCAATGTGATGAGTTTGTAAACCAGAGTTTGTAAGCTTTGTATTGGGTGGGATTGGCTCAAATCAGCTCCAATTTTTAATGAAGTACTCAAGATAATTTGCCCCAGTTATCCTTTTAATTGAACTGATTGAACTATGGAAGTGCTTTTTCATGCTAGTATATCATAAGCTTGATAATTTTGTTTATCAAATAAATGAAACAAGCACCTTTGGTATTTGTTCATTCAGATTTCTTTTATTTATTAGTATGACCCACTTGAAGCTATGATTACATCCAATGGCAAAGGTGCATAACTTCAGAAAACTCAAGGGGATGAATACTTTTTCACAGAACCATCGTAACTTAATTCACCAGCAAACTGAAACATCTTTTGTTTTCTGGTATGTTTTCTTATACACATCTCTTATAATCTGGCTGACGGTGTTGTCACATTTTACATGGTATAGAATTTGATAGCTTTGAAATTTTCATGAGCCTTTGTCAGATTAAAATCTTGGGAACTCTAGTCGAAAACCATGTTCCACTTCTGTTAGGAAAGATAATATACAGTAAATAAGAATTATCACTGTAATCAAAACATTGCAAACTTTCCTGGAATTTGCCTCAAAACCAGTCAGGTAGCATTTTCCAAGAAGATAGGAATTGATCCTTATATGTTTAACATGGAGCTATCTGTCAATTCATCCATTCATAGAAAATGCTACAGAGAAAATTACAAAATCAGCCACATTTTCCTTTCTCATTTTTTAAAAATCAGCATGCCTGATGGAGTGCTTGAAACATCACCTGAAACAGGTTTGTATAGCTTCAGCTGGTCTAATAAAGTCCTGTCTCTAGGATTTTGGTTCTTTTTTCTCATGGCTAGCATAACTGTTTGCCTGAACATCTTACTTGGTTTTCAGAAATCCCTAGTATGGTGATACATATGCCCTACTCACATATTTGGGGGCATAAGTGAAGGCTGCAAGCATGTGGTGGGTAGATGTTGTCAGAGGCACCGCTCAGCTTCACCTAAATCAATTTCACTGCCCAGGCATGAGCAGAGAAAAAGGGGAAGTGAAACCACAGCTGATTATGGACAGGTGGCGGCGCTTAACTCAAAACTACAAGCGGATACTTTGTATCAGCGCAGCTTCTCTCGGGGCGCTGCAAACAAAGGAAAGCGCAGAGGCTCGGAAGCGAAGCAATCAGGCTTTGCGCACAAACAGGCAAACCCAACAAAGGCAACAACAGCACAACCCATAGACTGCAATCAGAAAGACAAAAGCACCAGACTGAATCTGCCATTTGGACGAGGAGGGATTACTGCAGGTCATCTGTAACTAAGCAACGAGGAAGCGCGGGAATGGGGAAGCTATAAAATACCATGCAAGCTATGCCAAGCCAACCCTGGCTTTGTCTGTACTTACTTACATTACGCCTGAGTAAACTTCTTTGCTGAACACACGTGTCACGAGAGTTTTTCTGAGACGAATGGGGTAAGCCTTACAGATGTGACCTTACTACATATATCTGCTGCATGCTAGTCCTGTCAATTCAGTCCCCAGATGCCCTGAGTTGAATCCCAGTCCTCTTGTGCTTTATCAGAAGAATTCCAGTCATGTCCATGAATGAAGTAGAACTCCATGCTCAATATGGGGAGGTTTGGAACTGAAAACTTAGGTGCCAACATCTTCCAGGACATATGGATGGATGGGGCCAAGATACATATCCCTCTCATCCTATATAGTATGAACCTGTATGCATTTTCCTGAAATAGCATGGTCTTTCATCCAACATTTAGATCTAAGATGGCCCTGATTTAGTATGAGCTAATTTTCAAGCTAGTCTTCAGAAGCACCTATTATTTCCAGTAGCAGGTCTTCAGTCATTTATACCTTATGTGTGTTTATTTTCAACAGCTTCCATTTTTATCTATTTTTGTTATTATTATAAATTCACAGATAATATGGGAGAAAAAATATTTTCTTCCTAGTGACTAAATACAGCACTTGAATAATCAGTATTTCATTAACCATATTTGCAAAATGTTCTTTGCAGTCATAAGGGCTACAGATGGTACCTGCAGCTTGCGTGTTGTCATCCCCTGCCAAACAGACTAACAAATATCTGACTTAAAATGTGCTTATTTCAAACATGGGAAATACTCCATGTTTAAATATAAACAAGTGGATTGATATATAACTATTTTCAGCCTCTCAGGGAAAACAAATTTAACAATGACATTTGAAAATGATACTGAATAGTAAATACCATTTTTAATAAAAAGCGTTCCACATTGAAGCATGTCTGAGATATGAACATTCTGTTGTTTAATAATGTTCTTATCTATTTTTTGAGCACCAGAACAAGCCTCAAGACATAAAGCAGCAGTTCATACCATAAAAAACTGAATACACCATATCCAGGTGCAATGCTATAGAACAGTCTTTTTCAAACTTGGCAACTTTAAGATGTGTGGACTTCAGCTCCCAGAACTTCAGTTCCCAGAAGCATTCTGGCTAGGGATTCTGGGAGTTGAAGTATCATCATCATCATCATCATCATCATCATCATCATCATCATCGTCATCATCTTGCATTGCCAAGCAGTTTAACAACATACTGCAAGGAGGTGAAATTGAAGATTGGTTAACATCTGGCAAAACCTACCTGATAAGGAAAGATCCAACAAACGGGGCAGCACCAGGCAACTACAGGCCAATTACTTGCTTGTCAACAACTTTCAGATTGCTAACTGGTGTGGTAGGTGATGCAGTCCAACAGCATCTAGTGGAAAACAAGCTCTTTCCACCTGAGCAGAAAGGAAACTGCCCAAACAGCAGAAGAACAAAAGATTGGCTCCTAATTGACAAGATGATTTTGGAAAGCTGCAAAAGAAGAAAGACCAACTTGAATGTAGCTTGAATTGATTACAAGAAGGCATTCGAGTCCAGGCCACATGATCGGATAGTCAAGTGCCTAGAAATAACAGGAGTCAGTAGAAACATCAGGAGCTTTGCACAAAGATCAATGGCACAATGGAAGACACAATTGTTGGCCAATGGTGATAGACTGAGAGAGGTTAAATATCAAGAAAGGAATATTTCAAGGAGACTTCTTATCACCACTACTGTTTCTCATTGCATTGATTATTCAATGCAAATTGAATGCAATTCAAACAGACAAGCACCTGCCACATAACACCCCAGACTTAACAGTTGTTGATAAAAAAGAAAAAAAAAGTTTGGAGAATAGATATTGTAATATCTGAAGACAGCAGGATAGAAGAGAAAGAACTGGAGAAAATCACAAAATACAAAGACCTACAAATAAAAATATAACATTGTGGCAAACAATAAGCAAAGAGAGTACCAATAGTAATAGGTACATTGGGCTGAAGTTCATCGGCATTGACAAAATCACCATCAGTCAATTGCAAAAGACAGCTTTACTTGGAATAGCTTACAACCTGTGACAATACCTTTAACCCCATCAAACAACAACATCTGGCTATCCAGGTCCTTGGGAAGGACTCGATAGGTGGATAAAAATGCCAAATCAAGTCTAAACATCTGGCTGTGTGACCAACAATAAATAATAATATATTAAATGTATATGCTAACTGACTGCCAGTGACTCTGGGTGGTTTACAATTGTAAAAACATTTGAAAAACAGGGAAGAATACTAAAAAACATGAAAACAACACAAGACAAAGGAACAATGATGGCAAAGAAAATAAATCCAGAGGAAGAAAGGGGTGTCAATCATCCTCTCCAAAGACCTGGGTGAAGAGCCAGGTGTTTAAGGCCGTTCAAAATCCCAGTATGGTGGGAGCTGTTGAAATTTCAGGAGGAACCTCATTCCAGAGGACAGGCATTGCTATAGAGAAGGCAAGCTTCCAGGGTCCCCATAGGTGGCATTGTTTAATCAATGGAACCCAGAGCATGCCAACCCTGCCAGATCGAACCAGTTG
Source organism: Python bivittatus (assembly GCF_059951505.1). Classification (NCBI taxonomy): domain Eukaryota; kingdom Metazoa; phylum Chordata; class Lepidosauria; order Squamata; family Pythonidae; genus Python; species Python bivittatus. The sequence continues at coordinate 2,809,499 of NW_028277044.1, read as the reverse complement.
GGCAGATACTATGGGAGACAGGTGGTCCCTCAAATAACCAGTTTCAAGTTAACTTTCTTAAAGTTGCCAAGTTTGAAAAACACTGCTGTAGAAGGTGATGTTGTCTCTTGCTAACATTCCTGTTGCTGTTTTTATAAGTGCACAGGAACATTGTTTTTTTGGGTGGGTGGGTATCATATGGGGATCATATATGAGCTAAGTCCACCTTAGGCATTTGTCTAAATGTGGAGAGCTTAAAGGTGGGGAGATGACCCCCACCACCACCACCACAGCTTCATCCTCTAGTCCCTCTACCCTCTATGTGTTCAGATGAAGGTCTGAAGAGAAACTGTCCTCATCTTTGTGGAAATGCAGATATGGCCCTCAGTGTAATCTGGAACCTCATGAAGCATGAGTGTATGAAGATCAAAATGGGCAGAGGCTGCCCCCTCTTCTCCCCATTTTCAATCCCTCCCCATTTAGGGCAAACCCTAAAGGCTAACGGAGACCGAGGTTAATTTGTCCTTTCTCTGAGAGCTGTGGCTAAGTGGCTGCCTGAACCCCAAGTCTTCATTCCAATTTTGTCTACCTCAAATTACTCTGGGATTGTTTTTTAATGATGAAGAAAGGAGATTTTTAAAAATATAAATATAAGAAATAATCAGATTTAAGTCTATAGCCAGTCTCAGTAACTCCTACTTTATATTTTTAAAAAATTCTGAAAGGCAAGAGTTATTTTACTACTTTTGCAACCTAGCCAAAATTGTATAAAAAGCATTTCTTTCTAATGTGGGCAGTAATAGGCACTCTCCCTCTGAAATATTTTTCAGGCTGTCTGCACATATTTTACTCTTCTGCTGTCTTTCTACTGTTTTCTATGTCCAGTTCTTGCATCCATATTTTCTGCCATTTACTATGTTTATATATTCATTGTATTTATGTACCACATTTATTCTCAATTCTCAGGATGGCCCTAATTTTACTCCTACAAGAACAAAACTTTTTGAAGTAGGTTGTTCCGAGAGAGAGTAACTTGCTCAAATTCACCCGGTGAGCTCAACAGCCAAGGAGTTGTTCAGCCGTAATCACAATATCACACTGGGTTTCCACACAAGAGGTGATAACATCACCAGGATGTCCTAGTTTCTCCCAGAATATCTCCAGGTACATTTATGTGTGAATGTGTGCATCTGTAGTCGCAATAGTTGCCAGAGTTTGCTAGATTTCAGTATTCTTTACATCAGCTCATCTTATACAAGAACACTGAAAACCTGTTGGGTTTTGGTAATTTCATTTAAGGTCACATAAGATTTTAGCATTTTCATAGTGAAATGTAGGGCAATTAATTCAGGGAGGGTTTCATGTCACCACCTTAAATGATGAAACTGGATCTTGAAAAGGTTTACTAACTGCTGCTCTTTCCTTCATCTTATCTTCATGAAACTATTGGCAAAATGGGTGGACAGGTAGAAGCAGTTTTGTGAACAAGCTCAGTTCTACCTGGCAGGGTTACCTTTGATTTCTTAACATCCCAGCATCAAATTATTCTTGGGATGGGAGGGAGTTTACTGTAAATTCTCTGCTAACAGCAATGTGAAAGTACCAAAGATTTTGGGGAAAGAACAGAAATGTCATGCACTGACTTCATTTTGCTGGTAACATAGAGGCATGGAACATCTTTTGGAGTTTGGGCTATGCCTATCTGTTGACACGACAGAGACTAAAAAGACTCAGTGACATTTCAATTAATTTTTAAAAATTAATTAGATACAATTATCTTTGTATAGTGAATAAGGTAATATCCCCAACTATTACATTTAAAAATGACAGTTTGTTAAATTTTTATTTATTTATTTATTTATATTTGTTACTGCCCATCTCATTGCAAAGCGACTCTGAGCAGTTTACAGTAAAATGAATAAATATTAATTAAAATTGAATAAATATTAATTAAAATACCTTTCAACAAAATTCCCATATAAACAATAACAATAACAATAACAATAACAATAACAATAACAAAATAAAATAATAATAATAATAATAATAATAATAATAATAATAATAATAATAATAATTTGGTGCCAACATACCTGTGCACTCCAGGGAAGCAATGTTGGGGTGCCATGGCCATCGTGGGTGACTTAAGGTCTATGTTGGTCTAGGCAAATGTCCAGGAGAACCTGCAAAGGATTCTGAATGTCTTGAATCTAGAGGGGAAGTAGAGTTAGAAGACACTCATGATGGGAGCAGTTACAGAGAATTGTATCCAGAGGGATTGAAAAATTGAGAAGCCTGACTGTAGTTCATATTGTTATTAAACTATATTTCAGAATAAATTGATCATTTCTGGTGCTCTTTTGTTTTAATACCAATAG